>NC_053436.1:37625082-37799845 GCF_007990345.1 Gossypium hirsutum
TTATGGAATAAATGTGATGAGAGTTTGATCTAGTTAAAATTTTTGATATATTATTGTAATAGCCGAACTTGACTTGCTTATTACTTGAATAAATGTTTGTATTTAAATGCTAGAATGAGTTTGCCGTTTAGATGATTGAAAAGAATAGGGTAGAGTTTGAATGTCTAAAGGTTCGGTATTGTACATGACTTCTAATGGTATGATTTTGTGAATGCCGAATGAGCTATAGAAGGTGTGGATGACTTTATGCATGTGAGTGTGTGTATGCCATTTAGTTGGTGACATTCGGCATTTCTTAATTAACATTAGAGATGAGTGAATGAAATCGGCATGTGTATTTGTGAAAATGCCGAATGTGAACTTGGATAATATGAGTAATGTATGTGCTTTAAAATGATGGAATGGAGTGGATGCTTTAAATGTGTTATGAACAATTATAAGTTAAATTAAGGTTTGCTAAATTACCATTGTCATTGCCGAATATACAAACATACATATGCATGTGTAATTGAAGTATGAATGTTAGCAAGATGGTTAAACTAGTTAATTATCGATTTAGCTCAAGAAGCTAAAGGTGGAGAGGCAAGCAAGGGCAAAGAAAAGATCATCGAGTAACCGAGTTGGAACCGTCTTACCCAACACAAAGTAAGTCATTAAGCATATAGTTTGTATTAATTTAAATGGTCATAACGTCTATGTAATGATGCTGAATGGAATGATAAATATATATATACATGTATGTATGTGGTGATGAAAGTGTTGAATGAGAAGAAAAGAGGTGAGATGTGTTGAGTTGTTGATCTCGGCACTAAGTGTGCGGTATAAACTTTTATGATCATGAGATTGGCGCTAAGTGTGCGGGTTTAAATTGTACAGCACTAAGTGTGCGAGTTTGATTATATAGCACTAAGTGTGCGAGTTGATTATATAGCACTGAGTGCGCGGACTTAATATATATTTTGAATCACTATGGACACTAAGTGTGCGACATTATTGAGTTGATCACGGACAGCGGATCGGGTAAGTACCTTGAGTTCATGGCTAATAGGCGCTATGTTTATATTTGGAGTTGAGCTTGGTAAGTTTGAACCTATGTGACAAATATACTTGAAGTCACGTACATAAGATTTAACGTGGAATAGGTGAAAGGCCGTTTAGTTGTATGATTGTAACGAAAATAAAATGATGTATGAAAATGCCTCAAATATCCTATTGATTAGTATATGGAATGTGAATGCATGATTTGGTATGAGATTGAACTGATAGGTCTGAGGAACTATGGCATGGTTCGGTATGGATGGAGTAACTAGCCTCGTTCCATTTTGTTTCCTCTTGTGATAATGTTATTTAATGGATGGTAGTGCATTGCTTATGACTTACTGAGTTATATACTCACTCGGTGTTTCCTTGTCACCTATTCTAGGTTTCTTGGACTCGTCTCTTTTTGCGTGGTCGGGCCGTCATCGAAGTCATCACACCGGCTAGCAAGTTTTGGTACTTTCTTCTTAGTCGGCTTAGGAGAACATTTCGGCATGTATAGGCTATTATGTTGTGTTTGAACTTTGGTATGTAAACTTTTAGCCATGCGAAAATGGCATAAATGTCGGTTGGGTTTGGTTTTATAACGCTAGGTCGTAAGCCTTGGTAATTCGACTTTTCTTTTTATGCCATATGTCATGGTTGATTATTTTGGTGTTAAAATTCATGATATGGCAATAGTGTAGTAGGGGGATGTTTGACAATGATTAGCCTTTGGCATGGCTAGTCATGATCATAATTTGTGATATGTATGATGAATTACTAGTTAGATCAAGGAGAAATCACGAAATGGGCATAGTTGCTTTCGTAACAGATTCTGGCAGCAGCAGTGACGTGAGATTGAAAAATCACTAAAAATAGTAGGAGTGGAATTAATTGATTAATAAATTATTTAATCGAAGCTCGATGAGTCTATTTTCATATAGAAGTAACGAAACGATCATATGGACAGTATGTTAAGAGATATTCAGGTTCTCGTGAGACAGGGCCAGAACGGTTTCTGGATTCCCTGTTCCGAATTTGGAAATTCATTATAAATTAACCAGAGATAATTAGGAGTCATGCCATATATGTAAAGATTCCTCTCTGAGTCTAGTTTCTATAGAAACAAACGACATCAGTATTGAAGCTCTGTGCAGGGAGATATCCAATTTGTAATGCGCAAGGGTCAGTGTAGTCGATCCCTGTAACATGGGAGACTTTGACTAATAAACTGTACTAATTGGCCAGACCAAAAATTCTACAAAAATTCTACCATATAGGTATATGAGTTTAGTTCCAGGGAAAATTTACGGAACTGGATTTCGAGTTTCAGAACTCAAGATATGATTTTTAAAGCGACTAGTACGCAGATTGACAGCTTGTCTGGGAAATGTCAATAAGTGGTTTGAAGTCTGTTAACACCTCGTGTTCGACTCCGGCGACGGTCTCGGGTTCGGGTGTTACAATTTTATTGGTATCAGAGCTATGGTTTAGTCGGTTCTAGGACTACCATAGCGTGTATGAGTCTAGCTATACATGCCTTAATGTTAATGTTTAAATGTGTGATGACTTCTGACGGTTAAAATGTTTTTGTTTGATTAGTAAATGGACACCGGTGTAGAAAGAACCTTAGCGGATGACGTTGAAAGCGTAGCGGCTGCTCCTGCACAAGGGACACCGCCTGTTGAACCTCAGTCATCTGCGAATAATCAAGGTGAGGGGGCTAAACAAGCCTTCTTTACCATGATGAATGAGTGGGTCGCGCAATATGCCCGAACCAATCCGGCTGTCCAACAATTCCCGAATTTGAATAATCCACCCCAAGAGCCCGTAATGCCATCAGTCACTGATCCTGTGAGGCTGAGTAAGCCACCTGTAGACTTGATTAGGAAGCGCGGGGCTGAGGAGTTCAAGGCCATAGTTACTGATGATGCCGAAAGGGCCGAGTTCTGGCTTGATAACACCATTCGGGTGTTCGATGAACTGTCATGCACACCCGATGAATGTCTAAAGTGTGCTATATCTTTGTTGCGAGACTCAGCCTACTATTGGTGGAGGACCTTGATTTCCATAGTCCCAAACGAACGAGTTACTTGGGATTTCTTCCAAGCGGAATTTCGAAAGAAATATATTAGTCAACGGTTCATCGATCAAAAGCGTAAGGAATTCTTGGAGCTCAAGCAAGGCCGTATGACAGTATCTGAATACGAACATGAATTCGTAAGACTCAGTAGGTATGCCTGGGAGTGTGTAGCTGATGAGGTTGCTATGTGCAAAAGATTCGAAGAAGGATTGAATGAAGATTTAAAGCTATTAGCGGGTATTTTGGAGATAAAAAAATTCGTGACACTAGTCGAACGAGCCTGCAAGGCGGAAGAACTTGGAAAGGGGAAGAAGAAGGCTGAATTTGAAGCTAGAGACTATCGTAAAAGATCGACGGGTAAAGCTCCGTTCTCAGCTGTAAAGAAGTTCAGGGAGGACACTAATAAGTCGAGGATGACTGCGGGAATTTCCATCAGAGCACGACCATCGACGGACTCCCGAGCTACTTCGGTAGCTAGTGTGGGCAATAATCGTCTAGAGAAACCTGAATGTCCCCAATGTGGAAGACGACACATAGGTGAATGTTGGGGTAAGTCTATTAACAGGGCCTGTTACGGATGCGGTTTGAAGGACCACTTCATTAGAGATTGCACGGAGCTTGATGAGAAGAATAAGATTCAAGGTGCAAGACCTAGTGGAGTGACAACTAGAGGTAGACCACCGAGAATTCTAGGAGGTAGGGGTGGTAGTCAGAGAGGGGCCGCTGATACGGCTGTTCGAGCCGAGAACCGTACTCCTGCTAGAGCATATGCCATTCGCGCACGAGAGGAAGCATCCTCCCCTGACGTCATCACTGGTACCTTCACTCTCTTTGATACTAATGTGATTGCATTGATTGACCCTGGCTCTACTCATTCATATGTATGCGAAACCTTAGCATCCAGTAAGACTCTACCTGTTGAGTCTACTGAGTTCGTAATTCGAGTGTCAAACCCTTTGGGTCAATGCGTACTTGTTGATAAAGTGTGTAAGAGATGCCCTCTAATAATCCGAGAATCCTGTTTTTCGGCCGATTTGATGCTTTTGCCGTTTGACGAATTTGATGTTATTCTTGGTTTGGATTGGTTGACCGCGCATGATGCGGTTGTGAATTGCAAAAGCGACTATTGATTTGAGGTGCGCAAATAACGAGATAATCCGAGTTGAGTCTACGGACTTAAGGGGGTTGCCAGCTGTAATATCAGCAATGTTGGCCCAGAAATATGTAAGAAAAGGGTGCGAAGCATACCTTCCATATGTACTTGATGACAAAGAGTTAGAAGAGAAACTCGAATCTGTGCCGGTGGTTTGTGAATACCCGGATGTTTTCCTGAAGAGTTACCGGGTTTGCCACCTGTTCGGGAGATAGAGTTTGGTATTGAGCTTGTACCTGGAACTACGCCAATTTCGATAGCTCCGTATCGTATGGCACTAACCGAGTTAAAAGAATTGAAAGCTCAATTGCAAGAGTTGACGGATAGAGGTTTCGCTCGACCAAGTTTCTCACCTTGGGGTGCACCAGTATTGTTCGTGAAAAAGAAGGACGGAACCATGAGGTTGTGCATTGACTATCGTCAACTGAATAAAGTGACGATAAAGAATAAATATCCGTTACCGCGTATTGATGATTTGTTTGATCAATTAAAGGGAGCATCAGTGTTTTCAAAGATAGATTTGAGATCGGGTTATTATCAGTTCCGGATTCGAGATTCGGACGTACCCAAAACTGCTTTCAGAACGAGGTACGGTCACTACGAGTTCTTAGTGATGCCGTTCGGGCTCACTAATGCCCCTGCGGTATTTATGGATTTGATGAATCGGATCTTCAGACCATATTTGGATCGGTTCGTAGTTGTGTTCATTGATGACATCTTGGTCTATTCAAGAGATGAGACCGAACATGCTGAACACCTGAGATTAGTGATGCAAATTTTGCGGGATAAGCAGTTATATGCGAAGTTCAGTAAGTGTGAATTCTGGTTGAGAGAGGTTAGCTTCTTGGGTCATGTGGTATCCACAACGGGTATTCGAGTTGACCCGAGCAAAATTTCAGCCATACTTAACTGGAAGCCTCCAAGAAATGTTACCGAAGTTCGGAGCTTCCTGGGGCTCGCAGGTTATTACCGACGATTTGTAAAAGGTTTCTCGATGATAGCCACACCAATGACGAAGCTACTTCAAAAGGATGCTAAGTTCGAATGGACGGAGAAATGTCAGAAAAGCTTTGATCAACTGAAAACTCATTTGACTGAAGCTTCAATTTTAGTGCAACCCGAATCAGGCAAAGAGTTTGTCATTTATAGTGACGCATCCCTACTCGGGTAGGGTTGCGTATTGATGCAAGAAGGCCGAGTTGTGGCCTATGCGTCGAGACAATTGAAGCCACACGAGAGAAATTATCCAACCCATGATCTCGAACTAGCCGCCATCGTATTCGCTTTGAAAATATGGCGACATTACTTGTTTGGCGAAAAGTGCCATGTATTTTCGGATCACAAAAGTCTCAAATATTTGATGACTCAAAGAGACTTAAATCTGCGACAAAGACGTTGGCTTGAGTTGTTGAAAGATTACGAGCTTGTCATTGATTACCACCCGGGAAAGGCTAATGTGGTTGCGGACGCCTTAAGCCGAAAATCGCTGTTTGCTTTACGAGCGATGAATGTGCACTTGTTTATTCTACCCGACAATGTGTTAGTAGCTGAATTAAAGGCCAAACCATTATTGATTCATCAAATTCGTGAAGCTCAGAAAGTCGACGATGAATTGGTTGCAAAACGGGCTAAATGTGTTCCGAATATGGAATCCGAATTTCAAATTGATGATGACGATTGTTTGAGATTCAGAAGTCGTTTGTGTGTTCCAAGGAATTCGGAACTCATTTCGATGATTCTGAACGAAGCCCATTGTAGCCGAATGTCAATTCACCCGGGGAGTACGAAAATGTACAATGATTTGAAACGTCGGTTTTGGTGGCATGGTATGAAACGGGACATCTCCGACTTTGTTTCGAGATGTTTAATATGTCAACAAGTGAAAGCAGAACATCAAGTGCCTTCAGGATTACTTCAGCCGATCATGATACCCGAGTGGAAATGGGATCGAGTCACAATGGACTTTGTGTCCGGACTGCCATTGTCAGCAAGTAAGAAGGATATGATTTGGGTTGTTGTTGATAGACTGACTAAGTCGGCTCACTTTATCCCCGTGCGTACGGATTTTTCATTGGATAAATTAGCCGAATTGTATGTTTCTCAGATTGTGAGATTACACGGGGTACCTATTTCTATCGTGTCGGATAGAGATCCGAGATTCACCTCACGATTTTGGAAGAAATTGCAAGAAGCCTTGGGTACCAAGCTGGATTTTAGCACCGCTTTTCATCCCCAAACCGATGGTCAATCCGAGCGGATAATTCAGATACTCGAGGATATGCTGAGATGCTGCATCCTTGAGTTTAGTGGTTCATGGGAACGGTATTTACCTTTGATTGAATTCGCTTACAACAATAGTTTTCAATCAAGTATTAAGATGGCACCTTACGAGGCTTTGTACGGTCGTAAATGCCGTACACCATTGTTTTGGACCGAGCTCGGTGAAAGTAAAATTTTCAGAGTCGATTTGATTAAAGATGCCGAACAGAAAGTAAGGGTAATCAGTGAAAGTCTAAAGGCAGCCACAGATCGTCAGAAATCGTATGCGGATTTGAAACGAAAAGACATTGAATATCAGGTGGGAGATAAAGTATTTCTTAAAGTTTCGCCTTGGAAAAAAGTACTCAGATTTGGCCGAAAGGGCAAGTTGAGTCCGAGATTCATTGGGCCATACGAAATATCCGAACGAGTCGGTCCAGTTGCGTATCGATTGATTTTACCTCCTGAACTTGAAAAGATTCACGACGTCTTTCATGTTTCGATGCTTCGACGCTATAGATCTGATCCTTCGCACATAATTAGTCCGTCGGAGGTTGAAATTCAAGCCGATATGAGTTATGAAGAAGAGCCGATGCGCATCCTAGCTCGTGAAGTGAAGGAGTTGCGAAACAAAAGGGTTCCGTTAGTAAAGGTGTTATGGCTCAAACACGGGATCGAGGAAGCTACTTGGGAAACCGAGAGCTCGATGAAAGAACGATACCCAAACCTATTTACCGGTAAGATTTTCGGGGACGAAAATTTCTTGAGTGGGGGAGAGTTGTGACAGCCCAAAATTGACCCTAGTCGGGGAGTGGTTTCGGGACCACAAAACCGAGTCATACTAATAATTAGCCATCATATTTGATGTTTATTATATGTATATATGCATGTGTGAAAATTTCATGTTTGAATTTTGTTAATTGTAAGTGAATTTTATTAAATAGGACTTATGTGAGAAAATTTAGAAATGTGCTAGGCAAATGTGAAGTGGCCTATTAATGCATGTTATGAAAATGATGGGTTTGCATGTCAAATTACCCAAAATTTAAGCTAGTGGCCGGCCATGCTATGAGTGGAAACATGTTGGGAACATGTTGGCTTAGTGAGGTATGTTAGAAAAAAATAAAATAGGGAGTATGGGTAATAAAGAAATAAAAACAAAAAAATGTGTGGTTGTTTCCCCCCCCCATGGCCGTGAGCTAAAGAAAAGAAAAAGAAAGGATAATAGAAAAACAAAAGAAAGACAAAATGTTGGTTTCATCTTCTCCCTTAGTAGCCGAACTTTAAAGAAGAAAAGGGATATAGCATTCGGCCATCTTAAGCTTAAAACAAGGTTAGTAATTCATGTTAGATTTTGAAATTTTAGCTTATTTTAAGTTAGTTACTAAGTTCCTTACTTTGCCCATGTTAAAAATTTGGATTTGGGTGGTGAATGGAGCATTCGGCCATGGTGGTTAATGAGGAGATTTGATTATTTTCTTTATGTTTTAATGAATAAATGTTGATGAGAGATGTTTGATCTAGTTAAAAATTTAATTTGATAGTATTTATATGTGTAATAGCCGAACTTGGACTTGCTTAGTTACTTGAATAAATGTTTTGTATTTAAATGCTAGAATGTGAGTGTTGCCGTTTAGATGATTTGAAAAGAATAGGGTAGATGTTTGAATGTCTAAAGGTTCGGTATTGTACATGAATTCTAATGGTATGATTTTGTGAATGCCGAATGAGCTATAGGAGGTGCGGATGACTTTTATGCATGTGAGTGTGTGTATGCCATTTAGTTGGTGACATTCGGCATTTCTTAATTAACATTAGAGATGAGTGAATGAAATCGGCATGTGTATTTGTGAAAATGCCGAATGTGAACTTGGATAATATTGAGTAATGTATGTGCTTTAAAATGATGGAATGGAGTGGATGCTTTAAATGTGTTATGAACAATTATAAGTTAAATTAAGGTTTGCTAAATTACCATTGTCATTGCCGAATATACAAACATACATATGCATGTGTAATTGAAGTATGAATGTTTAGCAAGATGGTTAAACTAGTTAATTTATCGATTTAGCTCAAGAAGCTAAAGGTGGAGAGGCAAGCAAGGGCAAAGAAAAGATCATCGAGTAACCGAGTTGGAACCGTCTTACCCAACACAAAGTAAGTCATTAAGCATATAGTTTGTATTAATTTAAATGGTCATAACGTCTATGTAATGATGCTGAATGGAATGATAAATATATATATACATGTATGTATGTGGTGATGAAAGTGTTGAATGAGAAGAAAAGAGGTGAGATGTGTTGAGTTGTTGATCTCGGCACTAAGTGTGCGGGTATAAACTTTTATGATCATGAGATTGGCGCTAAGTGTGCGGGTTTAAATTGTACAGCACTAAGTGTGCGAGTTTGATTATATAGCACTAAGTGTGCGAGTTGATTATATAGCACTGAGTGTGCGGACTTAATATATATTTTTGAATCACTATGGACACTAAGTGTGCGACATTATTGAGTTGATCACGGACAGCGGATCGGGTAAGTACCTTGAGTTCATGGCTAATAGGCGCTATGTTTATATTTGGAGTTGAGCTTGGTAAGTTTGAACCTATGTGACAAATATACTTGAAGTCACGTACATAAGATTTAACGTGGAATAGGTGAAAGGCCGTTTAGTTGTATGATTGTAACGAAAATAAAATGATGTATGAAAATGCCTCAAATATCCTATTGATTAGTATATGGAATGTGAATGCATGATTTGGTATGAGATTGAACTGATAGGTCTGAGGAACTATGGCATGGTTCGGTATGGATGGAGTAACTAGCCTCGTTCCATTTTGTTTCCTCTTGTGATAATGTTATTTAATGGATGGTAGTGCATTGCTTATGACTTACTGAGTTATATACTCACTCGGTGTTTCCTTGTCACCTATTCTAGGTTTCTTGGACTCGTCTCTTTTTGCGTGGTCGGGCCGTCATCGAAGTCATCACACCGGCTAGCAAGTTTTGGTACTTTCTTCTTAGTCGGCTTAGGAGAACATTTCGGCATGTATAGGCTATTATGTTGTGTTTGAACTTTGGTATGTAAACTTTTAGCCATGCGAAAATGGCATAAATGTCGGTTGGGTTTGGTTTTATAACGCTAGGTCGTAAGCCTTGGTAATTCGACTTTTCTTTTTATGCCATATGTCATGGTTGATTATTTTGGTGTTAAAATTCATGATATGGCAATAGTGTAGTAGGGGGATGTTTGACAATGATTAGCCTTTGGCATGGCTAGTCATGATCATAATTTGTGATATGTATGATGAATTACTAGTTAGATCAAGGAGAAATCACGAAATGGGCATAGTTGCTTTCGTAATAGATGCTGGCAGCAGCAGTGACGTGAGATTGAAAAATCACTAAAAATAGTAGGAGTGGAATTAATTGATGAATAAATTATTTCATCGAAGCTCGATGAGTCTATTTTCATATAGAAGTAACGAAACGATCATATGGACAGTATGTTAAGAGATATTCAGGTTCTCGTGAGACAGGGCCAGAACGGTTTCTGGATTCCCTGTTCCGACTTTGGAAATTCATTATAAATTAACCAGAGATAATTAGGAGTCATGCCATATATGTACAGATTCCTCTCTGAGTCTAGTTTCTATAGAAACAAACGAAATCAGTATTGAAGCTTTGTGCAGGGAGATATCCAATTCGTAATGCGCAAGGGTCAGTGTAGTCGATCCCTGTAACATGGGAGACTTTGACTAATAAACTGTACTAATTGGCCCAACCAAAAATTCTACAAAAATTCTACCATATAGGTATATGAGTGTAGTTCCAGGGAAAATTTACGGAACTGGATTTCGAGTTTTAGAACTCAAGATATGATTTTTAAAGCGACTAGTACGCAGATTGACAGCTTGTCTGGGAAATGTCAATAAGTGGTTTGAAGTCTGTTAACACCTCGTGTTCGACTCCGGCGACGGTCTCGGGTTCGGGGTGTTACAGTGAGTGGTTAATTGCTTTTAACTTGAAAGTTGAGGTTAAAATGGGTTAAGTGATTGTCGAATCTAATTTAGGGGTGGAGGATTGTGTTCATGTTATATTGGATAGGTAGGGGTTGTAATGAGGTTGAAATTGTTGAATTGTTAGTTGGGTAACAAATGAAGCAATCGGCCATATGGGGTAAAAATGGGATGTTCATTTTAGTTGTTGTTTCATTTTTGTGAGAAATGGGTCAAGTGTTCATGAGATGAAATTTTGTGATTAGATGAATTAAAAGTAATAGTATAGTTGATATATATATAGATATACATATTCGGCCATCACTTAGGAGCTTATGTGATGTTGAGTTTAAGCTTTGCATATTCGGCTATATATACATATATATGTAAGCCCATTCGTGATATTACCTTAGGACTATGTATATATATAACCGAAAAAAAATGGGAAAAACTAGCAAAGGTGATTGCCGAATGTCCAAGTATGCATATGCATGTGTGATTGGATTATTGAAAGTATGGTAATTGCATAAGGTTATTAGCCGAATAGCTAAGAACATAAGGTAGCAAGATAAAAATTTTACCATGCCGTTCCGTATGTTATAAAATCATTAAAATGTGAATACCAATATATGTAGCAAAGCGGTTGAATGAGTTAATTTATTTGTTTAAGCTCAAGATCCTAAAGGAGAGGCGTCCAACAAGGGGAAATCGAAGGTCATCGAGTAGCCGACTTGGAATTATTTTACCCAACACAAGGTAAGTCATTAAGCATATAGTTGGTATTGATTTAAATGATCGTAATACCTATGCAATTGTGTTTAATGAGATGAAATGTATACAAATGTATATGTATGTAGAGATGAAATTGTCGAATGTAAAAAGGAAGTGAAGCGTATAGAGTGGCTGGTTTTCGGCACTAAGTGTGCGGGCAATAAGTGTTCACGGTTGTGAGATTGGCACTAAGTGTGCGGGCTTGAAATGCATGGCACTAAGTGTGCGAGTTTAAAGTACATGGCACTAAGTGTGCGTGGTTGATTATTAAGCATTATGTGTGCGAACCCACTATATATATTTTCTATCAATTATTTATATTAAGGGTGCGACCTTACCGAGTCGATTTCGGACAGCGGAAAGGGTAAGTACCTTGAGTTCATGGCTAATAGGTGCTATGTTTATATTTGGAGTTGAGCGTGGTAAGTTTTGAACCTATGTGATGATTATAATTGAAGTCACGTACATAAGGTTCATCGTGGAATAGGTGAAAGTTCGTTTAGTTATATGATTGTAACGAAAATAAAATGATGTATGGAAATGCCTCAATTATTCTATTGAATAGCGTATGAAATGTCAATGGAGGACTTGGAATGAGATTGAATCGTAAGGTCTAAGAAACTATGGCATAGTTCGGTATGGATGGAGTACTTAGCCTCATTTCGTTGTTTCCTCTTGTGAAAATTTTATTAATGGATGGTAGTGTAATGCTTATGACTTACTGAGTTATATACTCATTCGGTGTTTGCTTGTCACCTATTTTAGGTTTCTTGGACTCGACTTTTTGCGTACTCGGGACCGTCATCGAAGTCATCACACCGGCTAGCAACTTTTGGTATTTTCTTCTTAGTTGGTCTAGGAGAACATTTCGGCATGTATAGGCTATTATGTTTTGTTGAAATTTGGTATGTAAACTTTTAGCCATGCGAAAATGGCATAAATGTTCAGTTGGATTTGGTTCTATGATGTTTGGACACAAGTCTTGGTAATTCGGTTTTGGTTGAGTATTGGTTGAGGCCTACTCGGTTATTATGCCATAGGTCATGGCTGATTATTTTCGGTGTTAAATTCATGATTTGGTAATAGTGTAGTAGGGAGATGCTCGGTGATGATTAGCCTTTGGCATGGCTAGTCATGGTCATAAATTGTGACATGTTTGATGAATTATTAGTTAGATCAAGGAAAAATCATGAAATAGACATAGTTTGTTTTAGTAACAGATGCTGACAGCAGCAGTAATGTGAGATTGAAAAATCACTAAAAATAGTAGAAATGGAATTAAATAATGAATAAATTATGAAATCGAAGCTTGATGAGTCTATTTTCATATGGAAGAAACGAAACGACCATATGAGCTGTATGTTAGGAGTTAATTAAATTCTTGTGAAACAAGGCCAGAGCGATTTCTGGATCCCCTGTTTTGACTTAGAAAATTCACCGTAAATTTTATCGAGATAATTAGAGGTCGTGTCTTATATTTATAAATTCATTATCGAGTCTAGTTTCATTAGAGACAAACGGCATAGGCATTGAAGCCCTGTACAGGGAGATATTTAAATCGTAAGGTACAGAGGTCAGTGTAGTCGAACCTTGAAACAGGGGAGACTTTAACAAATAAACTGTACTAATTGGCTCAACCAAAAATTCTAAAAAAATTCTCCCATAAAGATACATGAGTCTAGTTTCATGGAAAATTTACGGAATTGGATTTCGAATTTCATAACTCAAAATATGATTTTTAAAGCGACCACGATACAGTAGCCAGCTTGCCTGGAACAAAAAAAAATAGGGGGAAATAAATGAAGTAAGCCGGTAACACCTCGTGTTTGATTTCCGGTAATGGCCATGAGTTCGGGGTGTTACATGAAGTCTTCACGCTCTCACTCTCTGCAATATCCATCTCCAGCAACCACTGAGAAAGGAGGTGTGTTCTTTATTTTTATTTTTTTTGTGTCATGTATTTTCCTTCTTTTCCATTTTACTTCCAACTCCAACTTTCAAGCTTGTAGATTTAATTGAGTTATTCAAAGCCTCTACCTTTAAGCTTCTGTTCGATTTTCTTTAAGATTGTCAATCTCTTCTTGGATATAAGAAATTATATACATGGGTTAAAAGTGATGAATTTATTAATGGGTATTTAGCTTTAATGGATAAAACCAACTTCTTTTCTTAGAAAATGTCATTTTCAATTATTGAGCTTTGCTTTCTCAAACTGGGTTATGTTTAATAGTTGTATCCGACTGTTGAACTATGCAGGCAATTTTATAGAGCTATTTGTTTTATGTTAATTGGTTTTTTTTTTCTTTAATTGTTCTGTTTCTATGGGTTACCTGCGATGCCTTGTTAAAAGCTTGAAAACATGCTCAATTTGAATGAACATGAGAGTGGAATAAGAAATTTACAAATTCAGTTAATCGTTCAATTTTGGATATCAAACAAGCTGCTAATGTGAAATGATTTTGCCTAGATTTTGACCATACTTTTTAAACCTTAGTGATACTTCATAACCTAGTTGTACTGCATTGTGCTAACCACGTTTAGAGAACCATTTGAAGGCAGAAGATCTTACATTTTGCGAGTAAAACTCAAGAGCCTAATAACTCTATATGTTAAGAAAATACTTAAATGATTTAGAATGCAACACTTCAAGTCA
Source organism: Gossypium hirsutum (assembly GCF_007990345.1). Classification (NCBI taxonomy): domain Eukaryota; kingdom Viridiplantae; phylum Streptophyta; class Magnoliopsida; order Malvales; family Malvaceae; genus Gossypium; species Gossypium hirsutum. The sequence continues at coordinate 37,639,019 of NC_053436.1, forward strand.
ATTAATACCTCTGTTGCAAGAGGCAAAGGCTTAAGCACAAGAATATGTCCCAAAACTAATGAAATTCTCAAATGGAGAAAGTTTCTTAAACCAATGTAGTAGTAGGGCTCATGTATGTAAGAATGTATGCAAAGTTTGATATCTGTCGTGTTGTAGTATTAATGAGTATATATCAATCGAATCAAGATTAAAATCCATTAAAAAATAGTTAAAAGAATACTAAGATATCTCAAAGGCACCATGGATTATTCATTATGCTAATAAGGATGAGACAAGAATCTGATAGGTGTATAAATGACGATTAGGGAACAAATTTGAATGGAAGAAAACCATAATGGTGCAATATCCTAGGCTAACAAAAACCAAACTTATATTGCATTGTCCAAAACGAAAGTTGAGTTTGTGGCAATTTCAATTGTAGTGCTAAAAGGCTATTTGGCTTAAAACATTCTCAAATCATGAGATAAAAAAAATGCATGAAGAGTGATAGTGAATTGGATAATGATTTAACCTAGTTGTTCTTGAGTTGAAATTGATTTAATGTTTGATTGCAGGGGAAACCAGTCAAAATTTTACACGCTGCTGTTTTGTTTCTTATCTTTCTCTCTTTCTCGGGATCTCATTCCTCTTCGCAAGGTATGTCATCTTCTTTAATTAAAGCTGTTTTTTTTCTTCTTGTTCTTTACTTGTCCATATTTTTCTTCTTCTTCTTGTTCTTGTTCTATTTGTACTGCATGTTCTGTTTCAAGCATTCCTTCATTCATATAACCTTAAGTATTTATTTTATTTTATAATAAACAATCTATGGAGAACCTTGAGCAGACTTGTATCTAGAAATTATTTTATTCATGCTGCTAAAATGAACAAATGATTAAGACGATACTCTTTCATAGAGAGAAATTAGGCACATATTCTTTCTATTAGAACATTTAGCTTACTTCAATATTATAGCATGCAGAAACAAGGAGCAACCTCAATATGCTAGAATACACAATGATAGGCACCTCTCCCTGAAATTTTAAGCTTATGTGTTTTTGTACTTATCTCTATCAGATATAGGTTCCTATAATTCTGATTTCCTCTATCAATTACATACATTCCAATATTTGTGGTTTCCTCCAAAATAAATTTTCTTGCTGCAAATCTTTGCATTTTATACATGTTTCCAGCCATCCCAGCACTTCATTCTCTTTAGTTTACCACTCCTTACCTACAATTGCATCCATTTTTGTACTATCTATAGCTGATTTTCAAATTTTCATGGACGTATGCTATCCAAAATAACATGGAACAATTTAAGAGATAAAAGATAACATATACAGTACAAAAGTTATTTACCATCAAACATTTTTATTAGGATGCTGACAAAGGTAGACGTGGAAACTTGAGATGCCATAGCTATCAACCTTAACAATTAGATGGTGGAGCTAAGGTTGAATTGAATCTATTTTTATTAGAATATTTTGAACTTTTAACTTTTGTAAAGACTATTTTGGGTTAATTTGAATTAATTTGATTTGCTTTTGGGTTTAAATTATTTTATGTTTGGGTCTTTTAATTTGAAATTTAAATTTATATAATTGAATAAATTATATTGAATGGCAGTAAATTATGAGTAACTTTACATATTGGTTACATATGTTTCATAATTTAAATATTTATAAAGAGTTGAGGCATATAATTTAATATAAAATTGAAGTTTATTTCTCAATCTTAATAATTCTTACTCTTTATTCTCAAATAATTTATAATAATTAGTAAGTTATAGAAGAAATGGTGGGAAAATATTAGGAAAAGCACTTTCGTCAGATTTCTAACACTACCTTTTACAGTTTTGGTTTCAATTGTGGGAGCTCATCACAAAAAGCACTAATATTCTACCAATAATTCGGCACTTCATAGGAAATTTATTTTTTAATATAAATTTAATTAAGGGTGTGTTTGATTTGGCTCGATTAAATCTTTTAGATTTTCCGAATTATCTATGATATTTTAATTTATTTTTGTTGTTTTCTCATACTAATTTTGGGTTGAATTTTTGGATATGTTAACACAATGAACTTTATTTTATAGATTTTGAAGAGTAAAGTTTTAAATTCTCTTTCATAAAAATTTTTTAAAAAAACAAAATTTCAAAAATGAAAAATAAATTTCTTTAACATGTATTTTAATAAACCGTCCAAACACTTAAGTTTGCATCCGTTTTTTATTTCTTAAATTTACATTTGTTCAACCCTAGACTAAATTGATCAATTTAATAATAGATGGACCAATTTGAACCAATTCTATAATAGATAAAACTTGTGGTTACAACAAGTATCGAATGCAATAATAAAACACACTGATGGTAGATCTTGGGACTAAATAGGGAGCTAATTAAGGAGGCTGAGGCTAATTAAAATTTCAAATAATTCTGTGAAATTAATAAGAATTTTTAAGAAGTTAAAAATATTTAATTAAATTTTTCAAAAATTATAAATAAAACACTATCATTCGTTACACTCAAAATAAAAATAAAAATAAAATCTTGAAGCAAGATGGCATCTTAAATTAAAACATGGGGTTTACTTATGAGATAGAAAAGTTGTAAATGGACCCGTGCGTGGGATTCAGAAATGCAGTGATGAGTGGTGACTTTGAGTTTAAGATATTATTGGATGAAGATATCTTAACAACAACACCAACATGCATTTATCCTGAGGGGATATATATGCTGTGCAATAGTGCAATTAATCATTAGTAGAAATCCAGAAAGAATACAATGATTTGACGGTGGATTAAGTAGAGGGTCTACGTGTTTACCTCAATTTACTAATCGTTTATGTGCAAATTCATACTGTATGAATTAAGTACTTTTATCTATCTAATAAAAATTTATCTTTATAACTTGTAAATCAACTCTACTTATCCTTCTATTCCTCTTATTCCACAAATCAAGGACAGTAGGAAATTGGGCTGCCTTTCGCCTTTCTTCCTTCACATATTAGATTTCTAATGGGCCTATAATTTGGGTTTTTAATAACACCATAAAGAACAGAAATTCAGTAAAACCCTTTTTATTTTTTAATATATGTTATTATGTATGTATGCACTTGAATCATGATAACTTTAGTCATATATGTGATCTTATGAAAAGTTTGCATCTTTTTTGTAGTGATCAAATATTTGTGTGCATTATTTTGTGTAGATGGATCGTAATCAAGATCAAAATGCAATTGTCGGAGTCGTGGCTTCAGTTTTAACTTTTGGGGGCCCTTTGGATTAAAAATTTAAAACTAGGAAGGAAATTGCTTCTCACCCTCGTGTGAATCGAGATTATGAAAGAGAAAATTATATTAATAGTATTTTATATAGTGGTGACCAACATTGTATTGATGTGATAAGGATGAGACCGATAGCCTTTTTTAATTTGTGTGATATTCTTAGTAGGAATAATTTGTTACAATCAACTAAATCGGTGAACATTAGGGAGCAAGTAGTTATATTTTTACATATAATTGGTCATAATGTAAGGTTTCAAATGATTGGATCTAGATATTATAGATCAACTAAGACAGTTCATCGTTACTTTAGGGTTGTATTGAGAGCTATTTTGAAATTATATAAGCTAGTTATTAGATTACCTAATGAGTCAACTCCTAGTGAAATCAGAAACAATCCAAGGTTTTATCCTTATTTTAAAGATTGTATTGGAGCATTAGATGGAACTCATGTTCGTGCATCCATTCCACTTAGCATTCATGGAAGATTTCGTAGCCGTAAAGGAGGGACGACACAAAATGTATTGGCTGCCATTACATTTGATTTGAAATTTTCCTATGTTCTAGCTGGTTGGGAAGGAAGTGCACATGATTCTCATATTTTAAGTGATGCACTTTCACGCCCAAGTGGATTAAGAATTCCAGAAGGTAAGAATTATAAAACATTAAATACCAAATAGTTCTAGTAAGCTTATAATTTATTAGTAATAATTATGTTTTTTCAAATTGTAGGTAAATATTATCTTGCTGATGTTGGATATGGCATCCGAAATGGATATATTACCCCATATCGTGGTGTTCGATATCATTTAAAAGAGTTTAGTGCTCAGGGGCTTGAAAATGCAAAGGAATTCTTTAATCTTCGTCATTCATCATTGCAAATCACTATTGAACATGTTTTGGGGATTTTGAAGAAACGGTTTCGTGTATTAGATGCTGAACCATTTTGGAATTTTCAAACTCAAGTAGATATAGTTTTGGCTTGTTGCATCATTCATAATCATATCATGGGAGTTGATCCTAGTGATTTACTTAATTAAGGATTATACGAGGAGCCTGAGTCTGATTTGATAATATCAACTCTTACGGAGCGAGAAGAAAGAGAAGAAGCAAGAGAATGGTCTGCTAAGAGAGATGAAATTGCACAAACTATGTGGACTGATTATATGGCTAGAAATATTAGGTAGGTTTAGGGCTTAGGGTGGTTGTTTCTATGTTATGTATATTTTTAGTATTAAATTTTTTTTTTGTTAATGTTGGTTGGATAATGATATTGAAATTTAGTTTGTTGGATTATGAAATTATTTTGTCTTGAATTTCTTAGATATTGATTATGTTTCAAGCTTGTTAGATATTGAATTTATTATGTTTTAAGCTTGTTGGATATTGAAATGATTAACAATGATAATTATTAATGTAGAATGGGTAAGGGCAACAAAGAAAGGACCTCTAAGCAATTCAGGTGGACAAAATTGATGGAACATCTTTTTCTTGAAATTCTAGCAGAGGAGGCCCAGAAAGGAAATAAGCCTTCTAATACTTTCAAAGCAGTTTCTATTAATCAAGTTGTCGAAGCTATTTCTGAAAAATTTCAAGTCCAATGCGACGCAAAACATGTGGAAAATTATTTGAGGACTGTAAAAAAATAGTGGCAGATTATATGCACAATTCGGGGTGAAAGTGGTTTTGGATGGGATAATAACATGAAAATGATCACATGTGATAGAGCGATATATGATGCAGCAGTAGTGGTAATATATGTATATATATGTTAAGTATATTTCAATTATTTTTTACTTGTTATTCTAATTGTGTATAATATCCAACAGGCACACAAGAAGTATGAACCATTTTTGAATAAAAGCATTGATCATTATGATGAAATGGCTTTGGTTGTTGGCAAAGATATGGCAATAGGAAGTTTTGCCAGAACATTTGCTGACATAGATTTGGATGATGATAACCAAGATTCAGTGCCTATAGACTGCGGCAATGAAGAGACTAAAGAGGTAAAAACAAATGTATCTTCATCTGGCACATCCAAACGTAAAAGAAAAAAGGCTCAAGAAAGTTTCATTGATGAACAAATTAAATTTGTGGGTGAACAACTTGGCAAAATTGCTAATGCTTTGGAACAATTTATTGCGAATAAGACACCACATCTTTACGAAGAAGTGATGTCAATGGAGGCAGAAGAATTTGATGATAACTTCCTGTGTTCTGTGTTTGATTATCTAGTGAGTCATGAATATGAGGCAAAAGCTTTTTTAGTTAAAAGTAAGAAGCATAGAAAAATTTGGCTTCAAAAATTTTCTCAAGGTTGAAGATATTGATACTTTTAATGTGGTGTAATATTAGTTATGCACTTGGACAATGTTGTTATTATCATGTGGTGTACTACTAATTATGCATTTGGATAATATTATTAATTACTAGTATTAATTGTAGTTTGGAAGCTAATTTATAATTCTTCAATCCTTGTTTTTTATTTTTTATTTATAACACAATTAAAAATAATTTATTTGACTTTGGTTGTTTTTAATTTATGGTGGTTAATATTCTAGTTTAATAATTGAGCATTATTATATATTTAAAATGATTTATTTATTTTTAAATAAATAAATCATTGCAATATATGTAAAAATAATTTAAAATATAAATTTATTAATATATATAATAAACTCAATCAAACAATGAAAAGATAATAAATTCTTAAATATAAAACAGCTTTTCAAGAAAATATTTTCAGGAAATCTGCCAAACAACAAAAAATATTTTACACAGATTCATCCAAACACCAGAAAAGTAAATCATTTTCAGAAAAGTAAATCATTTTCCAGAAATCATTTTCAGGAAAATATTTTACGGGCAAACAAACGGAGCCTAAGATGGACTTTATGCTTATTATCGGTCTTAGAGTAAACCAGAATATCATGGATAAAAACTATGAAGAACTGATCCCGATATGGCTAAAAAACTCGATTCATCAGATCCATGAATGCAACCAGAGCATTTGTAAAACCAAAGGGTATAACTAGGAACTCATAATGCCCAAAACGAGTCCTAAATGTCGTCTTATAAACATCCACCTCCTTAAATCTAAGCTGATGATACCCAGAACGAAGATCTATTTTTTAGAACACTGAAGCCAATCGGAACTAATCAAACAAATCGTTGATCCTCGAAAGTGCATACTTATTCTTCACAATTAGTTATTCAACTGTCAGTAGTCAATACACATCCTCATGGTACCATTCTTTTTCTTTACAAACAGAACCGGTGCCCCCCACAGAGACACACTAAAGCGAATGAAACCACGATCCAAAACCTCTTGAAGCTGAGCCTTAAGCTCTGGAAGCTCCTTTGGTGCCATACACTATGGAGCGATAGACACTGGAGCTGTACCCAGTAAAAGCTCAATGCCGAACTCAACTTCCCAATTCAGAGGTAAACTCGGTAACTCTTCAGGAAAGACATCCAGAAATTCCCTCATTGTTCTGATATCCCCGACAGAAGAGTCCCCTGAAATTAAAACACTAACGAAAACCATATACGCCTCACACTCTTTTCGAACCAATTTATCAGCCACAAGAGCGGAGATCACATTAGACATATAATCTCGATATTCACCAATCACAACTACCCCCTTATCATCCTCGGTCCTCAGAACAACCCTTTTAGTAGCGTAATTCAAGCTAACTCGGTGCTCAACCAACCAATCCATACCCAGAATTAAGTCGAACTTCCCAAACAGAAGCTTCATCAGATTTGTCAGAAACATAGTCCCTTGTACTTCCAATGGTACATTCTTATAAAGTCTACTAACCCGAATAGATTACCCTAACGGACTTAGTACAGTAATCTCACTAGAAGTACACTCAACAAAAATTCTCAAGTTTTCGGAAATAGTACTAGCTACATAGGAATGTGTAGAACCTATATCTATCAAGGTTGTTTAAGGAACATAAAAAAATGGAACATACTCGTGATAACATCAGAAGCATCTCTACCCTCTCAGTGTCGAGCAGTATAAACCAGTGTTGGATACCTCACTTCAGCCTGATTAGCACCTCTGCCCGATGTTCTCTATCCTCGGCCCATACCTTTACCACCCTTAGCCGGTCCACGGCCCCTAGATGGCTGCTGAACTGTCCTCTGAGGCTATACAGAACTCGATCCTAAAGCTTGTATCTGATCAGCACGCTATGAACACTTTTTAATCTGATGCTCTAAAGACCCACACCTCAAACAGGCCCCCAACCTTCTCAAACACTCGCCCGGATGGCTCCTACCATAGTTACCACAAGGCTGAATTCTAGTATGAGCAACAAGAACCCTCACTCTAGTCAGCCCATCAAGTTTGACTTGTTTCTTAGGCCTCTGAACGGATTTAGAGGGCTCCGAATCCCTCTTATACTTGCCTCTATCACGATCCCTGTTTTGGCTCATCACGTGTTTAACCTCTTCGACGATATTCGCCTTATGTACTAGAACAGCAAACTCAAGCTCCCTTTGTAGAGCTATCAGAACCCTCAAACTGTCTCTTAGACCGTCCTCAAAGTGAACACATTTCTCATACTCAGACGCCACAATGTCTCGAGCATAGCTGCTCAACCTCAGAAATTTAGCCTCATACTCGGTCACAGATCTATGACCTTACGTGAGATTTAAGAACTCACGTCTACAAGTATCAACACAGCTCACACCCACATACTGATATGCCTCGTCAATAAGAAAAGAGACTACACCTTTAAGTTTCTACTTAGGAGTTCAATCAATGTCGTTCATGATCCTCTCGGCTGCCTCCAACCAATACTTAGCCACAGCAGGGGTGACTCTAGTGACACCCCTAAACAGCTCAGCTCCATTGGACCAGAGTCATTCAGTTACTGACCTACGACACTCAGATCCAGAATGGGGTCCAGTGACCCTCTCCAAATCCTAAGTTTCTGTTTAGGAGTTCAATCAATGTCGTTCATGATCCTCTCGGCTGCCTCCAACCAATACTCAGCCACAGCAGGGGTGACTCTAGTGATACCCCTAAACAGCTCAGCTCCATTGGACTAGAGTCGTTCAGTTACTGACCCACGACACTAAGATCTAGAATGGGGTCCAGCGACCCTCTCTAACACCTTCAACATGGCTTGGGACAGTGCGTCATCCCCAGCCGAGTGGCTTTGAGACCTAGTCTCAGTAGATGGTGAAACCGGTGTCTCACTCGTGTCTAAATTTGGCACACTGCCTAGGGGTGTGCAAAAATCGGGTAAAATAGAACAAATTCGGTTAATCGACTAAATTCGATTAATCGGTCGATTAACCGAATTAATTCGGTTGAGGGTCAGTTAATAATTTTTTAAGTTTTCGGTTAACGGTTAATTCAGTTCGAAACTATTCGTTTAACTGAATTTTTTTTGTTTAACCAAAAAAATTAATAAATAAAATTGTAATATATAAATAGCCCACTATTTACCCAAACCCAATCCAACATAAACCCAATTTAATATATATAAACCCAAGTACCCAACCCAACCCAACCCAACCCAATCATAAAAATTACAAATAATTTAATAAATAAAAAATATATAAAAGTAAAAGTCTAAACTCTAAAGCAATAGACGAAAGAAATAAAAAATACCTAACCTTCAAAATCTCTAATTGAAATCTCCTAAAACTTTTCTATTGTCACTGCCAGGCTAACCACCTTCATGAACTGTCCGGCATCTAACAGGTCACCATCATTAGCGAGTTGAGGTAGGTTTTTACTCTTGAAAATTTGGGCACTATTTTACTACTTGCTTATTCTACCAGATCACCATTTTTATCTCACTTTCTTTGTAAGAAGCTCATGGTACAATAAAAAAAGCCAGAAAAAGGCTTAAACCTAATAAGTCATTTGCTGAAATATTAGTACTATGAGAATGGATATAATAGCAAATAAAAGAAAAAGAAAGCCAGATGTAAATGGCTGTTGTCAATTTCTAAGGGCTTTTTTTTTGTTCAAAAAATTCCTAAGCTTCTGTATGTTTTAAGCTTCTGAATGTAAAAGGCCGTATGTTTTATTTTTTTTTGGTTAAGGGATTCTCCTATACCTCTCCACTTGCAAATGCTTTTATAAATAAAAGTATTATAGACCAATGGCTATTGTGCAAGCATTGAACTCTTTTGGTCGACAAATTATAGTGTAAACACATCTGTCCTATGGTTCTTTTGTTGAAACTCCATTGATTAATGTTAATTGCAAGCTTTCTAGTTTCAAATTAATGGGTAGTGGAATTATCACTTGACTGCTAAATCTTGAAGGTTCCCTAGTGGAAATCATAAATAATTAAACAATCTCTATGGTTGTTTCATTATCTGTTATTGTTGGTTTTCCTGGTTTTCTATGGTCTGCTTTTGATTGTGGTTATGTTTGTTTAGCTTGATGTTGCTACTCTCTTGGTTTGTATGCTTCTCCTCTGTTTTAGACTTTCTTTTTAGGTTTAATACTCATTTTGACCCTGAACTATGTCTGTTCTCTCACTTTGGTAACTTTTTTTTTATCTTAGATTAGTACTTAAACTATCATTGTGTTATCCCATTCACCTTTTTTCTGAACGGTGTTTAAAAAATCAACTGTTACAAAGTGTCAATAAAAATGTGCCACATTAAACATTTCAATCAATCCAAATATGTCACAAAAATGTCTATTGCTTAGTTACATTAATGCAATAATATTCCACTACAGTTGAAAGCCATGGGAGGAACATGAATTTTAAAGCTTTCACAATGTTGGTTTTTGTTTGAACTTTTCTGGGGTTATCATGAATTGCATTTTGCATCCATGTTTTTCAAAAATTTTGTTGGATTTTCATGACTATCATCTTTGTATTTGTCTATACTGCAATATATGTGTAATGTAAATGAAGAAACTTTTGGCTTTTTTATTCAACTTTTAAATTTTTGCAGTACCTCATAATATCAAAAGCTTGAGAGGTCACTTTTAGTAAGGTTCAGAGATTTGGAAGTACCAGAGAATAATCTTTATAATCTCTTGTGCTACCATTAAAATAATTTGTTGGTATCTATTTGTTTTATTATATCTACTATTTGTTCTTCTTCCTCGTTGAATATTTTTGTAGAGAATTTTAGAGTTTCTTTCATTTTATTTTATAGGCAATGAAAGAACTTGTAGACACTAATACAAAGTTTATTGGACTGTATGTTTCTAATTACGTAATTAAGCTAATTAAATTAATGATTTTAGTATATATGAACATATTGAACTTGTTCGATTTCATAACTATAAATCAAAATTTCATCTAATTTGCAAAACCAAACTAATGCAACCATTACTATTTGGTATTTACATGTATGTGTCTATGTATATTTTAAGTTATAGAAATTCTTACCAACCAGTGGTGCTATTGCAATGGTAAGATAAAAATTGAAGATTGATAGTATAAAAATTAATGGCTATGTAAAGGCATGCAACTATGTTATTTTCTTGTGTACAAAAGAATCACTTACACCAATAAAATTCAATAGAAGTGTAAGGAATATTTTATTCTTACAAAGAAAATTCAATTTTGAACTCTATAAGCCTACTCTCAAAATATGTTTAATATTATAAATGTATTTTAATTTATTATATAAATTTTTTCTTGCAGAATGTCCACCGAACCAACATCTATTGAGGGTAGTGTTACACTTCCTACTTCGACATATTCTAAAAATTTGGGAGTTGGAGCTTCAAGGCAAACAAAGGGGGACTATTGGGAAAAGAAAACCACTCCTCAAAGGTCAGAAGTTTGGTTTTACTTCACTAAGATTATTAATAGTGAGGGTGCAAGTAAGGCTAAATGTAATTATTGTCAAAAGAAATTTTGTTGTGATATGAAAAAAATGGTACAGGGTCATTGAAATATCAAATTGTGTATCACTGCTCACTTTATTGAAAATGATTGGAAATTGAATAAAAAGATTTTAAACTTTTTTCTAATTTCTAGTCATAAGGGTAAGTCCATTGGGATGGTGATTGAGAAATGCTTGTTGAATTGGGGGATTAATAAGTTGTTTACTATTATTGTTGATAATGCAAGTTCAAATGATGTTGATATTGGTTATTTGAGAAAAAAATTTAACCCTCGAAGGGGTTTAGTTCAAAATGGTAAATATCTTCATATGAGATATATGACAAACATTGTGAATTTGATTGTTGTTGAAGGCTTAGAGGAAATGAATAAATCTATTGAATGTGTTAGGGGGTTGTTAGATATGTGTGACAATCCCCAGCTAGATTACAAAAGTTTAAGGAGTGTGTTGTGGTGGAAAGGATAGAGTGTAAGACGATGTTGTGTCTTAATGTTTGTACTAGGTGGAACTTGACTTACTTAATGTTAGACACTGCTCAAAACTTTGAAAGAGCTTTTGAGAGATTTGAGGAGCAAGATACAAACTTTAAGGCTGAACTTCAAAGAAGAGAGGGTTGGCCTAGTGTAGATGATTGGGCTAATGTTAGAAACTTGAGGGATTTCTTGGAACACTTTTATGAAGTCTTTGCGTATATCTGGCACTTCATACGTTGCGTCCAATAATTTTTTTGACGAGCTTTCTAAAATTGATATTCTTTTATGAGATGCTTAGTTAAATAGTAATGTTGATTTCAATGTTATGGCCATTGGGGTGATATTAATAAGATGAATTTGCTTATGTTTGTTGCTTGTGTTTTGATCCTAGAGAAAAACTAAAGTATCTTGAATTTGCACTTAGTGAAATGTCTGGTTCTGAAAAAGCTTGTGAAATGATGCAAAAATTGAAGGAATCTTTGTATGAATTGTTTGATGAGTAAAAGCTTCCACTTCATAGTACTTGTAGCCAATCGAGTGTGTCAACACATGTTTCTCTTGGCGAACCACAACAAAAAATGAAAAGGCGAATGCAAGCTTTGTATAAAAAGCGTGAGTTGGAAAATGGTGGTGAGGATAAAACATTTGAGTTGGATAAATATCTAGCTGAGGCTAATGAGGAACTTGTTGAAGATTTTGATATTTTATTGTGGTGGAAAGTGAACAGCCTTAGATTTCCCACTCTTTCAAAAATGACCAGAGATGTGTTAGCTATACCAGTTTCTACGGTTGCTTCAGAATCTGTATTTAGCACCGAGGGACGTGTGTTTGATCAATATAGGAGTTCTTTAACTCCTAAAATTGTACAAGCTCTTGTGTGTAGTCAAGATTGGATTCGAAAATCATCATCACAAGAAGACATCAAAAAGATTGTAGAACAAATCCAAGAGCTTGACAAGATTGAAAATGGTATATTTATTTTTTTATTTTAACAGTTTCAATTTTTTTACCATATCACTCCTACTTATTTAATTGATTCAATGTTTAAACTTTTCTTAGAATGCATCAGAGCCTACCCTAAATTCATGAGCTTTCGTGAGTTGAAGGGTATGCTTACTATCTTATACTTGTTAATTTATAATCTATTTATTTGTTTATATTATTTGATTTTTTTAAATGCGTATGTTTCTATTATATGCTAATTTTTTGCACATGTTTTCTTTGTAGGTTTAATGCAAATGGAGATATTTTGGAGAGAAGAAATGGATACAAATGGAGAATATTAAAGACTTACATTTCAATTATGTGTTAATTTCAAGACTTATGTAATATTTTTAATTATGTAGTGATTCAATACTTTAAGTCGGTTAATTCGGTTGATTCAGTTGCGTCAGTTAATTCGGTTACTTCAGTTAATTTAGTTAATTTTATACTTATTTTAACCAAAAATAAAAAAACATATAATTTTCGGTTAATTTGATTAACCAACCGAATTAACAGAAAAATTTCAGTTTGGTTAATTTTTTGAAAAAATTTCGGTTCGGTTAATAGTTAAAAGTTTTGAAGGGTCGGTTAATTCAATTAATGATATTTCAGGTCGGTTAACCAGTCAGTTAACCCACTAAACACCCCTAGTGCTGGGAGAGGAAGACTCAACTCAAGCCCCCTACGACCCCTACTAAGCCCACAAAGACCACGATTGTAAGTTCCACGAGCGCTCACCGTATATTTTAAATTTATCTACATTATAGAATTTTATGCATCAATTCCAGTATTTATTAGCAGATATTTTATGTGCAAATTATCAGAAGTGCAGAAGTATTCCTGAGGTTTTAGTCTCTAACTAACTCAGTATAGTTTCAGAAAGTACTAACTATAGTGTTTTCAGAATATTGTATCTAAGTACAAAAATACTTACAGGATCGGCTCCGAAGACTTGGTGTACCACATACTTACTCAAAATAATCCAAGTTATTTAAAACTAATTATTTTTAAAACACAATTTTGGAACCCAAAATTCACAACCCGTGTTTTGTAACCTGGCTCTGATACCACTAAATGTAACACCCAAAACGGCCGAATCTGGAGATGTTACAAAGAAGGGTTTTGAGCGTTTCGATAATTCATCCTAGTTTCATAGCCCATATTCGTTTATAACCATTACTAAAAACATTACTTAATTAGTTCAGTTACCAAAACATATTTTATAACGGAAGTCTTAGAAATTGTTATATTTGAAAATCTCGTTCGTATTTTCAAAAAATCTTTGTTTTAGTAAAACCTATGTTTTTAGCCAACTCTAGCAATTAAAGAGTTAAATTAAAAATCCAAATTCAAAATAAATCTAAACAGTTGGGAGAGCCCTTTAATTACAAAACTCCCATAAATAAGCCTTAATTAAACGAAAATCATTAATGAAAAATAGTTCACAAACTTGTGGTCGCCGTGAGACTCCGCTGCATCGATCTGGCTAAGTCGTGGATTACTTGTATAGAACAGAAAAACATAAATGGGTTTTCGTAAACTCAGTGTGTAACCCAATAGAAATAAACATGTCATACATACAGAAATCACAAATACAGTCAGAATCAGATTCGGACTCAAGTCCTTTACAGATATAGATAACATAATCAGGTATACAGAATCCTACCTCCATCCTCTACACACCAACTCTGACCATCCTATCACACCATGTGGGGTTAAAAACACCTACCCATCCTTACACACCATATAGAGTCGGTACGACACATAATAGATAATATGCAGTCAAGTTGCTAGAATATAGGCAAAAGGTTACTATTCAGATCACTTCCTCCACACATACAAAACCCACCCCAGTCACAGATACAGAATAACAGATACAATAACATCATGCATAAGATGCTCATATACATATCGCATTTATATACTTAATAGAACAGATGTACATATCAGTATCCTACACAAGACAAACTAATAGAATATCATATCACATAATTTAGGGTTTGGTTAGCCCTTATCGACCCTATGGTAGGCCTACAGTAGATCAGAACGAACCGTGCGACCCTAGGGAAAATTTCAGAATTATGGGCCCACATGACTGTGTAGACCAACACGCCTAGATTGCCTTGCCCGTGTGGCCCACACGGCCTAGCCCAAGACCTACACGCCCAATATGGCCTAGCCCGTATGGCCTTGGCTGTGTCTTGCGCATGGTCGCACCTTCGTTAGACACACGGTCGTGTCTCGCATACGGCTAATCACACGGCCAGGCACACGCCCGTGTGGCGTCAATAGAGAGCTTTTTTGGCTTTTTTCGAAACCTAATTTTTTACATTTTGGGTACACACCTGGTACGATTTTGATGCAAAATCACTCCCGAGCTGACCAGCACCTAAATATCAATATAATTAACTTTCAAAATCAGTCTTAATTCACAATTAATTGAACCCACAAAATCGACAACAGTTCAAAACAAGCGTTTATCACCTACCCCAAAACTCTGAACAATTCTAACTACGATTCCAAAAGAGGAGAGCTCCGTTGTTCACGATTCACTACTGTCAAAACTCAAAGTCAACTAATGGAAAGAAAGAATAGAATCAATTCGAACAACTTAAAAACTGACTTCCCTAATCCACATGAAAATCACCTCATACACTTACCAAATCGCACAAAAACACCAAAGAACTAAAAAACTGGAATTGAATGGCAAGATTGCGATAGAATTTCAAACGTAAGAAAGTAAAATATTTTTGCCAGTCAATAGGAAAAGAACGTTAAATTTTGGGAATTAGGAAGAGAGAGAAAAATAATTAAAAATTTGAAAAGAAGAGAAAATAGAAAAAAAAAGATATCCCCTATTTTTCTCCCACTAATCCACTAACTTACAACTACCTCAGAGTTTTAACTCCACCGAAACTCAATCAAACAACCGAGCAAAAATAACATCCACGCTTGAGCAGGGATTTAAACATAGGACCTCTAACACACTAACTCCCTTACCACTCGAACCAGCAAGCTCATTTTGATATGAATTAACAGAAAATTTTATATAAGCCAACTCAACAAAGGTAAGGCTTGGATCTAAAATAACAAAATTTTCCAAAGAGTGAGACTTGAACCCAAGACCTTATATGTAACCCAGAACACTTAACCACTGAAGCAAATACACAGTTGTGTCAGAATTTACAGAAACAGAAAAAAATTAAGCGAGGTGTTACAATATTATAAGGAGATTCATATACCACTGAAGCAAATACATTCCCAATCTCTTATTATGACCATTTTTGTGCGTTATGGTGGAACAGTTGGAACATATACCGCACACCAGAAATTGTATGATGGGAAATATTTAATAAATAATTAATAGTAAAAATCATTTAATAAATAATTAAATTTTTCGTGTACGATGCTTGAAAATTATCTGATACACATTGTACCAAATTTCAATCCCACATATATGTTATAAAATCTTATCTTGCTTTAATAAAATATTTATAAGTTCAATTTAAAAGATATCATACAATCATTCAATATAAGCAAGTTAATAAGAATAAATAGATCCTATCAAATTTTCTTTTAATCAACAATGGTAGGTTAATAACACTTTCCACCATAATTTTAATAAAATTTCAAGAATAAATAACAAGAAAAAAGTTTAAACATAAAAATATTATGCATAATATAACTTAATTAAAAAAATAAAAAAAAATATTTCATATTAATAGCAAACATATCTAATCAATAATTATGTCTTTTACATAAAATAAAATTTAACCTAAAAAGGAAAAAATTAAATATCATCAGAATATGAAATTTATGTCAAATAAAAATTAATAGCAGTCATATCTTAATTGAAATAGAAAATATGGTCAAAATATAAAAGTTTCTTACTAAATCTATACTTTATCTATGCTTGTACAATAAATCAAAGGTCGAGAATAATAATCATAATTCATTCTGAGATTGAATCTTTCAACTAAATGTAATTATTTTTATCGTTAGATTAGTGATTTGTACTTTTATAATTTAGAGATTAATTCAATAAAAAATTTAAATTTAAATTTAAATTTTTTGATGGAATCAAGTATTTAAATTTTATTTTGTGAGTTAAACCTTACAGTTATATCTGTTAAAAAAATAATCATCTCAGTCAATCAAAAAATATTATCACCTTATTAAAATATAAATAAATAAAAATTTATATTAATATTAATATTATTAAATAAAAATAATTATATTAATATTAAATAATAATAAAAATATCTCACCCCACCGTCCCTCTCTCTTTCCCTCTTTCACAGGTAACCAAGCAACTTGAAAAAAAGAAACATTTCATACTCATTTCGTTCCATTAAGTTTTGTAACGATAATAATGCAAGCCAATGTAGGATTACGAAAAGAAACATGACAAAGTAGGAAACTTTGTTCACAGTTAAGTTTTAAGCCATAATAATTTACAAGAAAGTAGTTTAGATACAAAAACCTGTACACTTTTTACAGGTGAGACTAAATTGAAAAAGATAAAAATAAAAATAGTTGTAATTCCTAATCTGTTTTAATTTCTATACTTAATGTAGGATTACAAAGTACAAAACAGGAGCTGAATTAGAGGTGTTCATGGGCCAAGCCGGGCCGGGTCAGATTCAGGCCAGGCTTAACTAAAAAATCATGCCTATTTATTGGGCTCGGGCCGGGTCGGGCTTAAAAAATGGGCTTAAATTTTTTTTCAAACCCGACCCTAATAAAAATACTAAAACTCGGGCTCAGCCCGGCCCGGCCCCCCTATATTAATTTTTATATTATTTTTAAATATATATAATACATCAAAAATACTAAAAACATCAAAATAAATATTTCCCAACAAATTGAAAATAAATTTTAAAAAATATGTAGACTTAAATAACACTAAGATAGATGCAACTTAATAAGCAAATGCCTCTAAAATAATAAAAAAATTAACAAATGCCTTTAAAATAATAACAAAATTAACAATAAAATAAGTTTTATACAATATTCAAACAATAACAACAAAATAGTAGCAACATATAGTAAAATAGTAGCAAAATAGAGATAAAACAATAAGAAAATAACATTCAAAAATAAAAAAAAAATGTAGATTTTTTGTCCTTTAGTGAATTCGGACCAGGCAAGGCCGGGCCCGGGCTAATAATACCTTAACCGAGGCCCGATCCATTTTTTAAACAGGCCTTATTTTTTTGTCCAAGCCCATTTTTCTGACCTATATTTTTACCCAAATCTTCTCACATTTCGGGCGGGCCTTCGGGTTGAGCTACCCCATGAACACCTCTAAGCTGAATCAATATTTTCAATGGTATGGTGCATGAGCCATAAGGAAGAAGAGGAGAATTTGGAAGCCGACGGTAGGGGGAGGGGGTATTTTCTATTTTATTTAATATTAACAGTATATGGATATATTTTTTTATTGTATAATTATTTAATTATAATTTGAAAGACTTTAATTTACAATTTAATTTTTAAAATATACTCGTTTTTACATTTTGGTATCTAAACTTTTTTTTTAAACTAGTACTTAAAGTATTCTCACTTCTCAATTTGATCCCTACTGTATGCCAAGAGGTGTTCATGGGTTGGGCTGGGCCCAACTAAAAATTTAGGCTCGGCCCGAAAAATGGGCCTAAAATTTTACTCAAATTCGACGCTAATAAAAATGCTAAAACTTAGGCCCGGCTCGGCCCACCCGTATTAATTTTTATATTAGTTTTTGTATACTTTTTAAATATATATAATCTATCAAAAATACTAAAAATATTAAAATAAATATTTTCCAAAAAATTAAAAATTAAAATTAAAAAAAATATGTATACTTAAATAATACTAAGATAAATGCAACTTAACAAGCCAATACCTCTAAAATAATAACAAAATTAACAATAAAACAAGTGTTATAGAATATTTAAACAATAACAACAAAATAGTAGTAACATAATAGTGAAATGGTAGCAAAATAGGGAGAAAAAAAATAACATCAAAACAACAAAAAAAAGTAGCTTTTTTTGTCCTTTTGTGAATTCAGTTCGGACCGGTCCCGGGCAAAAAATGCCTTACCTGAGGCCCGACCTATTTTTTAAATGGACATTATTTTTTTACCCATGCCTATTTTTGAGGCCTATATTTTTGTCCAAACCCTCTCACTTTTCAGATAAACTTTAGGGCCAGACCGGGTAGCCCAGTTCATGAGCAGGTCTAAGTATACCTCTCTTATATTTTTTAGTCCATTTTTTAATAGAGGTTAAAAGAAATCTTATAGTCAATTACAAAATGCCATGTGACATCTTGATGTTAAAAAACAAATATTTTCTTTTATTAAATGTATATCAATATTAAAAAAGTATAAAAAATGAAAATAAATATATAAAATTCAAAAAATATATATATAAAATCTATAAAAAGAAACATATAAATTATTAAAAATATAAAAATAAAATTTACAAAAATATAATAATTGAAAAGAAATTATTAGTAATTAATAATATTATTACAAAAAATTGTAAAAAATTAAATTTTTTTATGAAATTATGAAATTATAAAATATGCAATTATAAAATTCTAAAAGATATTTAAATTTTAGTTTCCATTCCAGTAATTACTTGAAATTTAAATATTTTTTAAATTTTTATAACATTTTTTAATTTATATATATTATTTTAACTATTTAAAATTTAAAATTATATTTTGGAATTTTATAAAAAAATATTTTAAATTTATTTTTATATACTATATATGATTTTTATATTTTAAATCAATATAATATATGTAATATTAATTTTTTTATAAAAAAAGACATGTGGCATGTTCTAATAGCATCACATGGTCGATCAACGATTAGTCAAAGTTAATAGTGTTTTTTAATTTTGAAATATTTAAAATTATAATTTGCTATTTTAATTTAAATTTAATATTTTTTATTTTAAATAAATCTAATTGTCACGTGACATTTTTTTCATTAACCAAAACATGCCACGTGGTGCTTTTCCATTGGCCAAAGTTGCTTAATAGATTTTGTTTAACATTAACTAGAGGTGAAGAAAAATCAATTCGACTCGAAAAAATTAAACTTTTTTTTCTAATTTTGAATTAAACGAATCGAGTTATTCGAGTCAATTCGTATTTTTTTTTGTATTTCGAGTTTAAATCTGGTTTAATTTTTAAACTCGAATAACTCAAATAATTCGAATAAACCGAATCACAAACTATAATATTTTATATTTTTACCCCAAACCCCCAAACCTTTTTACTTTCCTCCCAAACTTTTACTCTCCTCTCATCTCACCCCACATTTACCTCAAACCCATCACCCCCCCACCTCCCAAATTTTTTGAATATTTTCCCCGCATTTACTTTTCCCCCAAAAATTTACTCTCTCAACCTTCAAAATTTTTTATTCCCCCCTAAATTTTTACCTTTCACCCTTTACCCTCAAATAAAAAATCATTCAAAAAAAATCCCTAAACTTAAATAATAATAATTTCATTTTTATCTATTATTTATATTATTAAATTAAATTTCATATTTTGTACTATTTATATTATTGAATTGTTTAATCATATTAAATGTTTATAAAATTATGTTAAAATTGAATTATTGATGATGCTATAAAATATTCATGTTAAAATTTTATGTTGGTATCAATTTCACATTTTATCTTTAATATAACTTTTATTAAAGGATCACATTTTTTATATTTAATATATTTTTTAATTTCAAAATACACGGTGACAAAAATCAGAAGAAAAGCAACTAAACATGCAAAGAAGCTAACCCGTATGTACAAGATTAATATATAAATTATGAGGAGATGAAAGGTAATAACAAATTTGATTACAGTAGACAATTTTGATTACGGTGGATGATAATAGTTATAAGGACCTAAAGTTTTTTTTTTAAAATTTAACTCGAACAAATATATTTGATTCGATTCGATTCGATTCAAATTCCATCTCACTTGACTCGATTCGAGAAAATTTCAAATCGAGTTAGGATGATAATATATGATTTTTCAACTCGATTAACTCGAAATTTTTTCATTTGATTCAATTTGATTCGATCGAACTCTACCCCTAAGTCGTCAACTACAAAATGAACAAAAAATAGATGGAATTGATACTTTAGGTACCGAAATGGGTCAAAAAAATTTAAGTATCAAAATAGAAAATGGGTTTCTGCAGGGGCTAAATTATGAATTAAGCCTTTTTAATATTTTATATATTACGAAATAAAAATATTGTATTAAATAATAAAAATATAAACGTGTATATTCTAATTGAACTTCTTGGGTTTCAATCCTCTTTCCTTTTACTGACGACGATGATGATAATCCTACGCCAGATTAAGCTGGATTTGAGCCTAAAATGTCTGTTAAGGGCCCGGCCCATCAACAGTTCGGACTTATGAAGTATCCTAGAAGCAGTCCGGATTCTGGAAGAACTAAGACCTCGCAAGAAGAATCAGTTTAACGGTTCCTACTGAATCAAAGAAATCCATGGCGTCAACTTCTTCTGCCACCGCTTCTTCAGACCCAGAACTCTACTTAATCAAGCAGGTTATTTTTTTGCCTCTCAATTTTCTCTGTCTCATGATTCTATATTCATGGGATTATTTATTTATTTCAGATTAGAACCCATGAAGTTGCCATAGCAGAGCTGGGCAGTCTTTCTTCTTGGCGGGTACTTTTTTTCAAAATTTTCTATTTTGTTCTTCTTGCTTATATTTCTTCTTGTCTAATTAATAAGGATTACAAGTTTATCCCCTGCAAAGTTTTTTTTTTTTTAATTTTTAGTTTTGCCTTTAGTTCTTGTACATACCCTTTATTTTAAGGATGCTTAAAACTGGGAAATCTTCAATCTGAAATTTGAAACGGTTAAAATGTTTGATTGGCCTTGGGAATTCTCATGGTATAGTATTTTGTAGTCTGGTGTTCAGCTAGACTTATTGAAGCTTGGCTAAGTTGGCTTTGCCCATTTTTCCCTTATTGATGGAAATCATAGTTTGAATTTTTCTATTTATCTTTCCTATTACTTGTAGGATTCTGCTTATTATTATATTTGTTAGTTGTGGACTCCTTGATTGTGCCTGAGTTTAATTATGATGCTATATATAGATAACCATGAATAGCTGTTTCCAAATGTGACAGCTTGATAAATTGTGTTTGTGAATATGTTCATATAGAATGTCTTGGAAAATTCTAGACGATTAAGCATCTCTAAATTTGAATTTGAAGTAATTGGTACATTGTCTGCTACCTAGAATTACCCTTTATTGAACAGACACTGTAGGATGGGGGCTGGCACTTTTTTTTTTTGTTATGGTAGTATCCAGATGGGAATTTTTAGGCAGTGCTGATCACTGCAATCTGGCATTAGGAAATACCTTGGATTGTAACATTCCCAATGTCAGATGATGGAGATAGCTAAAGTGAGAAGGACTGCTATATATGCTGTGCGCAAAATGGGTTTGAGAGGGCCAGGGAAAATGCTGGAGTTGTGCAAATTATTCGAGGATTGTTTTGCTGCATATTGTAAATGATCCCTAATTCATGGATCAGCAAGCTCACTATTGATGATGCTTTGGATTAACCATATTTTTCGGCACTAGAACTTAGGAGTCAAGTTCCAAAATCAGGAAAAGATCTCTTGTAATTATGGAGAAGCTGGCCAAAGTTTCTTATTTTCTACACACTGGTGGGTCTGTTGGTTTATAAAAGTGTAGGCTATGGTAGCTTTTTGAGAAATTCAGGAGGGGATGCAGTACTTGCTTGAACAGAAGCATGCCTCCCTCTTACTGTCTATGTACGGGTTGGAAAATATTAAGAGAATCTCCTGGAGTCAAAAAATTCCTGACGAATTGAGTAGCTTTCCAATGAGAGATTGATATGTCTGATTGCATAACCAAAAATACTCTTGCATATAGGAGATGGCAAATATTATGATAGCGTTGTCTGATTATATATAACCATTAGCACTCTATGTAGCAGACCTTTCCACTCCTTTACCTATTAGTGCATTCAAGACCTTTATGATGTACTTTCTTAGAATACCAAATGACGATGAGTTACCGGTTGCCACATCTTTATTCTACTGATCTCTGACTTCCTTTTTCCGTCAATTCGTGAACTCTTTGGTTGTAGTGGAGTTAAACCAATTTTGCATGGATGAAGCTGGAAAAGAAGCCGCAATTGTAATGTAGAATCAGTTTCTTTGTAGCTGCATCAAATGGGTTTAAGATACTCCTTATATACATTTTTTTAATTGTGAAACAACTCTATTCTTTGAACGTGGAACACAGATATTTTCTAGGAGAGTCTAATAAGTGTGCTGTGCGGTTTATTACAATTGTAATATGTGGGATCCAATCATCTAAACTAATCTAATGAAGGGTTGTTTTGTCTAGTTTTTATTCTGCTCAATATGTACGAGATATGATATTTCTGTGTTTGTCTTTCTTCAACTGCAGACTGTCTATCAGAAAAACGGTCACTTATTTTTCCGCACATCTATTCAAAAAGCAACATCATCTGAGGAAAGTAAGAATTGGATCTTCCTCCTCTTTTTTTTTTTTGGTTCTTCACTGCATGAGCCTTACTTGGGGATTAGACAGCTGAGTGATGTAGTTTGCTATCTTTGTTGGTTAATGTATGACAGAACAACTTGATCAGGCAAAAGCTAAGCTAGAAAAGCTGAATTCCCAGTGATTGTACTTGGCAGTGGTGTGCACGACTGAAGCCCATTATGTCACCAACAAAAAGTATTGGGTTGAAACGATTTTGTGTTATCATTTGTTTAATGCAAGATGCAAAGTGCTGGGCTGAGACTTGAATAAAATTTCTCAGAAACAAATCTCAAAGTGAATTTCCCTTTCAACCTTTCTCTGTGAGATTATTTGTTTGGGTTTCCAGAAATGCAAACAAGAAATGAACTAGGGTTAAGTTGATAAGAAATTGGGAAACAAATATCATATGCATTATCACAAGTTATAAAATCCTTCTAATGGAGTTCAGAGATTTCCTCCTCCTGATTATTAAGCCAATTTGCAGGATATTGTTCTATACAAACCAAGCAATAATCTTCATCTCATTTACGGTAGACAAAAGATGGAAAAATTCTCTACTCAATCCCTTCGCGCGATGTTTGAAACCAAACAATTGCAAGGGTGACAAGAGATGCATAAATTGAATTGGGCAACTTTTGAACCACTTTTCCAACACCGGGAACACCCTCAGTCGCCTTCTTTGTCGCCATAGCTACAGTTGGAGCGACAACCAAAGTGACAAGCAGTCCCTGACTAACGACAACCAACGTGTCGGTTGTAAGCTTCTGAATGAATTTCACAAATTCATCATGGTTGATTTGTCCGTCAAGGTTCAAGTCACACTCCTGCGTAGTAAACAAGCTAACTGCTTTATGCCTTTAACCATTGCTGATATTATGTTCTTCCATGAAACTTTTCAGAGATAAGAAAATATAGAGAAAATTAAGTCAAATATGTCCCATAGCTTTGGATCTATATCCCTGGGTCATTAGAAGAGAATCAACAAAGATAATCGACACAATGAATGGAACATGTCAGCAGCTCCAATATGTTACCTGAGCCTACATTAATATTTGAAACATATAAAATTTGCATTATCCCAAATTGAGCATTGCATATGAAACCTTCCTTTTTCTTCTTTCCTTACAGTATATTTTCAGTTATCCTGAATCAAACAAAAACCTCATATTTTTTCAGAGGGTCAGACTCTCAACAAGTCCGATATTATCTTCTATCAGGATTTTGCCTCCCTTCAGAGCCCTGGCGAATTTACAAAGTGTGAGCACCACGAAAGGGCTAAACAGACAGAAGTCATGGTCGCCAAAGAGCGAGCACATGATACTATGATTGTTTAAAAGCTAGCCAAAATGGTACCATGGCTCCCTCAAGACCCTCTATATTAAAGGAGAGTAAAACTTGATTCAATTCGATAAAATCTAAAACTCAAATAAAAAATTCGAGTTTCAAGTTCCAGTTGAATCTTACAATTCTAATAACAAATTGGTGTAAATAACCCTTTTGTCCCTGTCAATTTTGAAATGAGCAAATTGGTTTCTCAACAAGAATTACAAAAAAAATCAAAATAATTTTAAAAATCAAAATATTTATAAAAATTCCAAAATTCTAAAGAATATATAAAATTAAATTTTTCTAAAACAATAATTTTAAAACCTAAATAAGTTAAATTAATGATTTAACTCTATCATACTAAAGTATTTTTTTTCTTATTTTGCTTTGAAATTTTTTTCAAATATATATGGTTTCAAATTTATGTTCTCTAACATAGAAGTAATTATATTGAAACAAGATTTTAATTTGATATGTTTAATTTTTTAATTTCACTCGATTCAACCTGACTTAAATTTCATTTTAATCGAGTTACGATGATAAAATAGAACACGTCAACTCGATTAACTTGAAATTTTCACTCGATTCGATCGAATGCTTACCCCTACTCTACATGCTAGAGGTCTTGGGCTCGAGCCTTGCCATGAGCTTGCTTTTCAGCAACCATGGCGCCATGCACTTGCTCTTTGGCAACCATGGCTACTTCTCGCTCATGCAATAACCTCTTCCTATTCATGCAATACAAGGCACTCCCACTTTGTAAACCTACCAGGCATTTGGTAGAGCTGAGAGACGAAATCCGATTCAAAGATAGACTTGTTAAGGGTCCAGCCCTCTGACTATTTGCGATAATGAAATATTGACTTGAGATTGATTAACAAAATGACATCCTTCCTATCAGACTATCAACCTTCACAAATGCACCCTCTAAAACTTGAGGAGCTTCCTTTTACCAAAAGCACTCAAATAATTAACTTTTATTCTTAAAAACATGTGAACATGCAGTGATGACATCCATTGATCAATAGCTATGTTCTCTGACACACCGTGTCAATCAATTACACATTATACAGAATATCAAATGCAAGCTGCTCAAGCATATTCATAACATTTTCACTGTATCAAACTAGGTCTAATTATGAAATTCACCTATGATATAGAAACTGAGAAATTAGTGCAATTGTTGATAAGTACATGAACTTCAACTATTAATTTTTACTAATTTATTATATATAAATTGTTGAACCGGTGAGTTTTGCTTCCTAGCATATAAATCTATGAACTGCTAGTTTGGAAGTCAACGATTTTATAACAAGATTCAATAGTGTTTACCGAGTTGGACTAACTTTTCAGTTTTAGTAAAGTAAAGAATATCAAAATTTGACAAATTAAACCCAGTATATTATATAATGTATATTCTCGAGAAAGAGTTGTAGATTACCTGCATCATTGATCTGATTTGGTCCTTAGAGGGTGGATCAAAGTGCGGCCCAGGCAAACGCTTATTAATATCACTACAGAAGGAATAAATTAAAGATGCATTTAACATGGAAAGCGGTCAACAGTACATGTACCATTGGATGATTATGAAATGAATGAAACATAGAACGTATAAGCAAAATTCCTCACTTATACACCAGCAAGACAGCGATATATAGATCTTCAAATGTCAAAGTAGCTCTTCCTGATTGATTTTTGACACGCTCAAAAACCTTATCACTGATTTTCCTAATCTGTCTCTTTCTCCATTCCTTCCCTGCAAAAACCAAGTGTTAAACTATCAAATACTCGCTTATAGCACTACAAACAGTGAAACGTTACTTCCTCTCATTAAACCCAATACTAATAAAATACAGTTTCCAGAGAATATCAAATCCAACCCAGCACGGTAAATATCAATGAAAGCAGAAGCCATGAAAAAACACTTGTTTCAAACTAATCACTCAACATGAACATCTACCCATCATAATTCCAGATACCCATTTCTCTAAAGCGATAATTAAAGCTTAATTTGATCCTTACTTTTAAAACAATAAAAATTAGAAATTTAATTTTCTATAGAAAACAAAAAGTTAGACCCTTTCTTTTTAATTTAAATATAATATAGTCTTTACAAAAGTAAGATACGGCTAAAAGAGAATACCATTTTATGGAATATAAACCAAAATAATTAAAAAAAAGCGCCCTTAATTCCCATGATTTAAAAGAATCGACTTATGGGTTTCAAATATCATAAACTTTTGAATAACAAAGTTTCGAGATAAAGGGAAATTTAAAAGGGAGAGAACAAAGCTTACCATGGAATTTGTCTAGGACTTGTCCCATGACTTCAGAAACGACGTAGCTTTGGAGATTCTTAAGGTTTCAGTGTGCCAATGAAACAAAGATGAAGGTGTATCCCATGGTGGATTTACGGCGGAAAGAAAAATAAAGCAAAAGACGAGAGGGAAAGGACACCTGATACGGTGGCGTTTCAAAAATTAGAAGTGACGTAGCACATTGAAAGTGGATGATAGTAACGTGTGGATGTGGACATGTGGTGATGTACTTCGCAGATCCAATCTTCACATTTCATCTATGACTTTTGGGTAAACTGCACCCACATGTCATCCATTATTATCTTTTGGATAAAATTGTACTTTTTATCCATTTCTATTAATTGTAATAACGGGAGAGTAACATGGTAGTTGAAAATTTAATATAATAATAAATTTAAGTTACATATTATATCGATTTAGTCATAATTTTAAAAAATTAACTCTCAAAATTGATAAATATTTTCAATTTAATCCTAATTTTTATTTAATATAAATATAAATATAAAATTTAACTTTATTATTTATTTGAAATATTTATGTATTTTTATATATTTCTTTGAATCTTTTTTAGAAATTAAGATCAAATTGAGATTATTTGTAAATTTTTGTCTTAATTTTTTAAAATTATAACTAAATCAATATACTATGTAAAAGTTGAAGGCTAAATTTGTTATTATATCGAATTTTCAACTATCATGTCACTTTCCATTAGTGCAATTAACGGAAATGGACCAAAAAATATAATCTCGATTAATTAGGTGACCAATTTTAAAAAAAATATATAGTTGGGTGTCAAAAAAAAAAGAAACAAATCCATAATTGAGTGATCAATTTTTAAAAAAAATCATAGTTGGGTGATCAAAAAAGAAAATGACCCATAGCTGAGTGACCTATGGTGTAATTTACCCATGACTTTTTATTTTTATTTTAGAGTAAATTCCACCATTAATCACAAAATTATGGGTAAATTTTTATTTTGGTCACTTAACTACAAAAAAGTTACAATTTGATCACTATTGTTTTCAAAGATTTTGTCACCTATGGTTAAGCGAACATTTTTAGTTGGTATAATAACAATTTTAGTCCTCGATTTTTATACTTTCTATCAATTTGACCCTGATTATATATAATATAATAAAATTTTGAAATTCTTTTTTAAAATTTTTTAAAATTTAAATTTAAATAAAAGTAGATAAAATTTTCAAAAATTGATAAAGTGAGAGAAAATGAGGGAAATGTAACTACTCAACTTTTATTGGTGTCAAAAATACGATTTCGGAACCCTATTTCCTTAAAATGAGTCTGTAAAAATAAAATAAGAAGATTTACAGAGTTGGTATGGAAATATTTTAAAGACAGATTAAATAATTTAACCGAAAAAATCATTAATTAAAGTTTAGGGACTAAATTGTAAAAGTCCAATCGCTATTAAATTTTAATTTAGAAAATACTTGAGGACTTAGTTTGCAATTATCCAAAGCACCTAAATGGTTATTAAAGTATTGTTTTTCTATGAGATAGTGGGAAATGGTGATGTAGCCATTTAATTGATATAATTGTAATTAATGAATATAAATATGTTAAATTAGTGAAAAAAACATGATTAATTAAGATTAATCTATCTTTAATCTAAGTATATGTATTAACTTAAATGGGAGATGACAACATTATCATCTTCCTTCTTAAGCTTTCAACCGTCCAGGCTTGCGAAATAATAGAAGAAAACATTGCATATCCATTTAACTTTCGGCCATTCAATTGAGCATGTAAGGAAGAAATTTCTTGTGATTTTTTTTATTTTTATAAATTCTTAATCATCTAAGCTTAGTTCATCACACCCATGATTTAAATTTTGTAATTTCTAAGTGTACAACAAGTTACCATTGTTGGAGGTTGATGAAATTGAGCTTGATAATGGTAGATATCTAATTGTTGAACTTAGATTTTACTAGGATTATATTGAAATATAGGGAAAAATAGCTTATAATTAAATATTTAGTTAATTTTTACATTAGGGACCATATTGAATAAAATTAAAGATTTCATGAAATTATGCTAGAGATGAAAAATATAGGGTCCTTAATGAAAGAATATGAAATTGAATGTTGATCCAATGTTAGATATAGACAATTATGAGTATTTTGAATATAGGGACTAAAATGAATAAAATGCAAAATATGTTGATTATGTGTTTGAATGTGATTTGGATGTGAACTATAATCATTTTTATAATTGAATTATCGAATGAAGTTAAAGATGATGTTGGGCCATCACGAGAGAAAGGAAAGATAAGAGTCGTAGACAAGTAACGAATACGGTTTGTATTTTCATGATTAGAATTTAATATGTATAGATATGTTGGTTATACCGATAAGGCGCAAAGCGCAATTTATACTTTTGACATTCCGATAAGGCATTGGGTGCTAGATATATTAGTGTAATGGTTGGATGATCCCTGTATCTATCTTGAGTTTGTGTCTGAGTAATAAGGATTATAAAACATGAACTTGTTAAATGATATTTGATATGAAATGTTGATGAAAAATGGTATATCATGTATATATATATGTCAAATGTGACAAACAATAGCATGTGAAAGATCATACGAACTGTAACAGCCTGATTTCACGCTTGGGACCACAAATCTGAGGTCGAGAAATTATTTTATTATTATTTTGGTGTCATGGTTTGATTATATGAGTGCATGAAAAATTTGGTGAGTTAATTTTAGCGATTTCATGCTTAATTGTGAAAAAGGACTAAATGGCATAAAGTGCAAAAGTCCTGTTTTATTTAGCTAAAGGTGTAAATTGACTATGAATCATATTGTGGAGGTCTTTAAAGGACAAAAAGACCCTTTTGAGAGAGGTGGCCAGCCATGGGAGACAAAGAAATAGAAAAATCAACATTTGGTGAAGTTAGGTGATAAAAATTGAATAAAATAAAACAAATAGGAAAAGTTGTCATTTTTCTCACCTCTCTCCTTCTTTCTCCATCGATTTCTCTTCAAGAAAACAATGATGAAATCTTAAAATTTTCAGCAGCCTTAAACTCTTACAAGTAAGTCTTCTGAGTGGTCTTTCTTGATAATTTTTGTGTTTTTGGAACCCCTAAAACTTAATATAGCTATTGAGGGGACTATTTTACAAAATGGTTAAGAGTCTAGGGTTTTTCCATGAAAGCATATGTGTTGTTAACTAAAATTTTATGGAAGAATATGAGTTATGGTTGTGAGATAAATAACATTTGTAAAGTGATTTTCATGGAAAACACCTAAAAAGACCATTTTGTAAAAGTTATAAAATAGGTTGTAATTGTGTAAAATAGTGGAAATTTGGGGTTGTCATAAGAGTAATAAATGGTCGGTTAGGCTTGGCTAATAAGGAAATTTGATAAAAAAATTGATTTCCGGGCCTAGGGGTAAAATGATAATTTTGCCTAAATTATAAATTATTGAGCGTTTAGATTTAATTGATACTTAAATGACTAAATGTTTCCATTTTAGATCAAGAAATATAAAAATCAGACTTGGACCGGGGAAAGGCCAAGCTTGTGGATTAGGCCGATTAGTTGCTCACATTTTGTAAGCCAATGTAAGTTGTATGTTAATAATGCAACTGTATTGTTATGATTTGTGATTGAATTGATATTGCATAAATTGCTTTGATTGTGAATATGAGTATGCATGTTGAGAAATTAATGTAATAAAGACTCCCGGTTGAACATTAGGAATATAATTGGATATTCATGCCATGACATTAGGTGATATGTGTGCTAGTGTAAGACAAGTCTGGGACATGCATCGGCCAAATTATGATAGCCAGTGTAAGACATGTCTGGGACATACATCGGTCTCGAGATATACAAGCTAGTGTAAGACATGTCTGGGACATGCATCCTCATTGAGACGAGAGCTAGTGTAAGACATGTCTGTGACATGCATCAGCCTTGAGATATACGAGCTAGTGTAAGACCTACTGGGACATGGCGTCAGCTTGTTGTGTGTCAGTGTAAGACCTGTCTAGGACACGACATCGACCTCGATATATGAAAGTCAGTGTAAGACCTGACTGGGACATGGCATCGACTTTGATATGCTAGCCAGTGTAAGACAATGTCTGGGACTTGGTGTCCGCATCTTATCCCATGTTTGGGGCTATTGAATATCTTGTAGTATTCCAAATGGTTCAACAGGAAATTTAAGATATATATATATCGAAATGAGAGAACTTATGACCATGTCTGAGTGGTATAGGTACCTAGATGAGAATTTCAAAATACGAGCTTCATTTACGTTGTATGTTTAGTAAGAAGGAAAGTGAGTAAGTTATGCTTATGACCATCTGTATATTTTTCATGAAGTATGAATGTGAATTCAATCAACGTTGTATGCTTGGTGAGAGATGAATATGAACAATTAATATTTATGAATCCTCACTTTCATGTGCAAATTGAGTTATATTGGGAGTATGATCCCTTATGGTAACTTGTAGTTATTTTATTATTTCGTACGACTTACTAAGCTTTATGCTTACCTCTTTTCCTTTCCATTTTTTTAATGCCGCCAAAGTAGCTCGTGGATTATCGCCTTACGTCGGAGAAGCCAGTCACACTATCCCTAAACCATTTGGTATAGCTAGTTTTATCAGTTTGATTATGGCATGTATAAGAACTAGTCTTTTTGTAATGGTCACATTGTTTTGGGCCAAACGAGTGGCTGGTCATAGCTATTGAGTCATTTTGTATAATGCCATGGATGGTGGCTAATATTGGTTATTGATAAATACATATGATGATTTTTTTTAGGGAATGAGTAAATTAAATGATTTTGCATGTTGTTGAGTTTGTTTGTGAATAAGTAGAGTGGCCCTAATGTGTGAAATGTTCGGTTGGGGGCTGATTTAGCCACGTGGTTGTGTGTAGTATAGTTTGGTGCAAGTAAAGGTGGCAAAAGGCTTGGTAAATAGCCTATTTTTGTCCACACAGCTAGACACACGGGCGTGTGCCTAAACCGTGTGTGACACACGGTCGCCCCATGGGCGTGTTGTTCGGCCATATGTCCCTTGCACCTCGAATTTGCAAGTCAGTATGCATGGTAGTAAACACACGGGCAGAGACACGATCGTGTGTCTCAACCGTGTGGAGGACACAGCCTCTGGCCACGGGCGTGTGCCTTGGCCGTGTGCACCTAATTGGTTGCTGACGTCAAAAATAGAATGTCAAGGTTTTTACACACGGGCTGCGATACAGGCGTGTCATGGCCGTATGAGGGATACGAGCGTATGCCAGACCGTGTGAAAACCCCTGTAGGTTTGAATTTGGAATTAAATTCACACGGGTTTGGGACACGGGCATGTCCCCTTGTGCTTAGGCTGTGTGAACCACATGGGCCTTCAGCACGACCATATCAAAATGGCCACACGGGTGTGTCGCCTTTCCACACGGGTGTGTGCCCTTGTTTTAAGTGACATATTTTAAATTTTTCAACGGTGTTCAGATTAATCCCGGATCATTTCCTAAGTCTGATTTGGGCCTTGTAGGCCCATATTAAGAATTTTTAGATTAAGAGTGGAAAGTTTTAAATTTGATCTAGTTTTCATAACTCGAAAATGATTGTATGCATGCATTTAAGTCAAGTAATGCCTCGTGCTCGGTCTCGGCCTCGGACTTGGGTAAGAGGTGTTATATTTAGTGGTATCAGAGCCATAGTTTAGTCAATTCTAGGACTAACCTAGCGTGAATATGAGTCTAGCTATACATGTCATAGTTGTATATTGATAGTAACGACTCTTGACGAGATAAATTGTGTTTTTATATATATAATAAATGGATCTTGACGTGGCTACAACAGATGATGTGGAAAGTAATACGCCGGCTCCCACTGAAGGGACCATGCTGGTAGATAGTGGGCCCGTGACATTGAGTTAGGGTGGAGGGGCTAGAGAAGCTTACCTCCACATGATGGATGCATGATACTCGGAGTTTGTTTGTACGAATCCGAACACTCCACCTCCCCCACCTCCTCCAATTCCTTAGCCTGCCCTTATGGCTCCCCATGGAGTAGACATGATTAGGAGGGAGAAACCTCCAGTAGACAAAATCTATAAGCATGGGGCCGAGGAATCCCTGGCGAACATTGATGATGGCCCGAATAGAGCAGAATTTTGGTTGGAAAATACCATTAGGGTATTTGATGAGCTATCATGCACACTTGAGGAGTGCATGAAGTGTGTCGTGTCACTCTGTGAGATTCAGCCTATCAGTGGTGGAATACTCTTCTGTCTATTGTACCGAGAGAGAGGGTAACTTGGGGATTCTTCTAGAAAGAATTCTGGAAGAAGTACATTAGCCAACGATTTATCGATCGAAAGAGGAGGGAATTTCTTGAACTGAAGCAAGGCCGTATGACAGTGACAGAGTATGAGCGCGAATTTGTGAGCTCAGTAAATATACACGGGAGTGCGTATCCATCGAAGCCATGATGTGTAAGAGGTTTGAAGATGGATTGAACAAATACATCAGACTATTGGTTGGCATCTTAGAGTTAAGAGAATTCGTGGTACTTGTTGAGAGAGCTTGCAAGGCCAAAGAATTGGCCAAGGAAAAGAGAAGAGCGGGCATTGAGTCCCGTAACTTAAAGAAGATGCAGATAAGGAAGTCACATCAGAACTCATCCAAGAGATCGAGAAAGTTTCCTACTCAATCAAATGCCTCAGTGGGGTTCTCGAGAAAGAGCAAGAATAAGCAGTATGCGGTGACAAAAGCCCAAACCACTTCAATCGTGAGTGTTGGTAGTGCTCGCCCGGATCAACCAGAGTGTCCTCAGTGCAGTAGACGTCATGCTGGTGAATGCTGAGGAAGTGAAAGGGGCTGTTTCAAATGTAGGTCGCTTGACCATTTTATCTGTAGTTGTCCCGAGATGGGTGAGAAAAATAGAGATCGAGCTGTAAGATCGGGTAACGCTCCTGAAACATCCCAAAATAGGGGCTAGTCAGAATAATGGTTTCGGAACCACAAATATGATGTTGAAATATTTATTTTATGATTATTATGATGTCTAGAATATGAGTATATGCACGTGTTAAAGTTTCATGAAG
This sequence comes from Gossypium hirsutum, assembly GCF_007990345.1. NCBI lineage: Eukaryota > Viridiplantae > Streptophyta > Magnoliopsida > Malvales > Malvaceae > Gossypium > Gossypium hirsutum. The sequence goes on from NC_053436.1 coordinate 37,672,915, forward strand.
AAATTCTATGAGTAAGGTGTCCAATTGGAAATTTAGGACCAAATTGAATAAAGTGCAAAACTTGGATTCTAGAAGCAATTTGTATGAAATTGCTTTAGATTATTAATTAGAATGTCTTAAAGAGCAATTTTCCCAATTTCTAAGTTTTTGGACAAAAATGGGCATATATGGATGAAATTTTAAAGAAAGGGCTTAATGGCATTTCGGTCATTTGACTAATTAATGAAATAAAATGGGAAAATGAAGGCAAAAATAAGCCATTCTTCTCCCTCATCCAGCCGAAGTTCTCAATCCCTCTATAGCTAGGGTTTTCAACATTTTTAAGTTCAAAAGTAAGTGCTCCCAAGCCCAGTTTTTAATGTTCTTTGTATTTTTGAAATCCTGGTATCTTACTCTCTCCATTTCTACCCATATTTTAAGTTAGAGTTCATGTTTGCAAGGTGAACCATGTGTGACATGTTTATTCTTTGATGTTTTTTGAGGAATATGAAAGTTGGATGTGTGTTAAACATCTTTTCTTAGGTGATTTTAACGAAAAACCCCTAAAAGGACCTTTTTGCAAAAGGTGTCAAATATGTGGTAGAAATGTGAAATAATAGAAAAATATGGGCTGCTATAAGAGGATAGAACATTTTACTAGGTTGGGTAATGTAGAAAATTCATGCATTTCATTATACGAGCCTAGGGACTAAATCGTAAATGTGAAAGGTTAGGGGCAAAATGGTCATTTTGTCCGAGGGTGAAATTTATATTCGAAATGAATAATGTGAGGTATTAATGATTCATTTTTATTGTTATAGACCCCGATGAACAAATTTCAGAGATCGATCGAGGAAAACGAAAGGTTTCAGAATAACCGATACTCAAAACCGAAACGGATACCAGGTAAGTTCGAATAACTTAAAGTAAACTCATAATATATCTAAGTGCATGTTTTGTGAATGTATGAATATTGTATTTGATGATGGCATGACAGTCCATGAAATGTGTTATTAATAATGACATTATGATAAATGTCCTGGTTGAGGTTAAAATGGAAGTCCGATGGATAAACCATGACTTTCATGTGACTTGAGATCCTGTATGTGTTTTAGAAAGGATTTAGCCCAGACAGGTAATCCGTTGATCTCAAATATCGAAAGGATCTAGCCCGGACGGGTGTTCCTTAAGTGATGAGCCTCCCGAAGAATATGTGTGCATTGTGGATTTAGCCTGGACGGGTAATTCGATTAGGGTCTGAATTTAGCCTGGACTGGTAATTCAGATCCAAGCTCGTTAAGGGTGTTTGTCACTATAAGGGATTTAGCCTGGACTGGTAATCCCGACATCACCTAATGAGTTGATATTACGGGGGATTTCGCCTGGACTGGTAATTTCGCCATAAGATGCGAGGTTTGCGGGAGTGCGTACATGAGATGATCGCTCTTATGACTTGACAGTAAATGGGTAATCTATCGAGATTTCTAGGAAGCTCAACGGGATTAACATGGGATATAAAAATGAAAACATAGGGAAACTATTTCATGCTTGTTGGTTTTATTGCCTAATATAGATGCATGCTAATTAATTGGTAAGTTTACTTTCCAGTTATTCGGGCTTACTAAGCATGTAAATGCTTACCTTTCTCTTTTCGCTGTCTTACAGAGCTTGTGGACTGGCGAAGATTGGGAGACGGTTGGAGGGTCAACACACTATCATCTTGTCTAGCTTGGTATATAAATACTCTTACTTTGTCCAATGACATGTATAGGTTTTTTTTTTATTTTTTTTATATTTTTCATTTGACTAGCTAATATGAAGGCTTATAAAAGTATACATATTCACTTGTATATGACCATGGAAATTGGCTCATGTAGGTGTAGGTTATGACCTACCAAATTGTGCATGTTATGTTCCAATGTTCTTGTGATGATTAAATATGGTGTATTACAATTAGTCATATGTAGCATGACCAAATCACATGGGGTGGTTAACCACAATTTTGGCAATGAGTTAAGATAACAAGCCAATCTTAATTGAGTCACAAGTCATGGGAATCCTTAAGGTAAAGGGGACAACCTAGTATGTATAAAAACCGATGAGATGAGGTTTACGTGAAATAAGGTATATTAAGGTCATTTAAGAGTATAATTAGACCATGTTCAGTGTTATTGAAAACTATAAGTGGATATGGTTATTAGAGGGTGACCTACGGCTTGGAAAATAGCCTAATAAGGTTCACACGGGTGGACACACGGGCGTGTGTCTAGGTCGTGTGTGACACACGGACCGCCCCATGGGCATGTGAAATGGCCGTGTGTCCCCTGCACCTAAAAGTATTAAGCCAGAATGCATAGTAGTAAACATACGGGTATAGGCACGCCATGTCTCTCAACCGTGTGGAGGGCACAGCCTAGCACACGGGCGTGTTTCTTGACCGTGTGCCCCTAAATGCATGCTAACGTCATAAACAGAATGCTCGAGTTTTTGGACACAGACAACCACACGGGCATGTCTAGGCCGTGTGAAGGACACGGGCCAAGGACACGGGCGTGTGCTTAGCTGTGTGAAAACCCTATAGGTTCGAAATAGAAAATAAATTTAATTAATTCCATACGGGTAGGGGACACGGGCGTATGTATTTCCTTTACACGGGCGTGTGAGGCTTAACTTAGAAAATTTTTCAAGAACTTTCTCAGGTCCTCGGTTTAATATCGGACCTTTCTCAACGTATGTTTTGGGCCCCTTAGGCCCATAATAGGGACATTAAGATATTGTTTGATTGGGTTCAAATTGGAACAAAATTTTATAACCTGAATTTTTCGAAAATGTTCGAGTACATGTCTGGTAATGCCTCGTACTTGATCCCAGTCTTGGGTACGGGTAACGGGTGTTACATTTAGTGGTATCAGAGCCACGATTTAGTCGGTTCTAGGACTAACATAGAGTGTATCGAGTTTAGCTATACATGCCATTATACGAACGTGATAGTATGATATCTCCTAACTGTTTAATTGTCTTTGAATATAGTAAATGTCTTCCAATCATGCACAAGATGAGTTCGAGGGAGCCGAGAGCCATGCTCCAGTTTCCGTACAATGAGCTGCTTCTACTAGTAGTAGAAGGCCTATGTCTGAAGGCCAGGAAGAGGCCAGAGCCGCCTTCTTTGACATGATGGATGAATGGTTTGGGGATTATTTGAGGAATTGCCCCAACATACCACGACCTCCCCCGCCCCCTAACTAACTTGATGAGGAAGTGCCACGAGGTATGGCACCTGAAAGAGTAGGTAAAGCCCTGGTGGACAAGCTTAGAAAGTATGGGGCTGAAGAATTTAGATCTAAGATTGATGAAGATGCTGAACGAGCTCAGTTCTGGCTCGAGAATACCACACAAGTGTTGGATGAATTCTCGTGCACACTTGAGGAGTGTTTAAAGTGTGCTGTATCTCTCCTAAAGGATACTGCATACCACTGGTGGAAACCCGTATCTTCAGTGGTACCAAAGGAAAAAATTACTTAGGAATTTTTCCAAGCGGAGTTTAAGAAGAAATACATCAGTCAAAGGTTCTTAGACTCGAAGCGAAAGGAGTTCCTGGAACTCAAACAAGGAAATAAGACTGTAGCGGAATACAAAAGGGAGTTTGTAAGGCTAAGTCAGTATGCGGCTGAATGGGTTAAAATAGAGTCAAAAATGTGTAAACACTTCGAAGAAGGTCTGAATGAGGAAATCAAGCTATTGATTGGGATTCTTTAGATACGAGAGTTTGCTGCATTAGCTGATCGGGCCAAGAAGGCCGAGGAACTCAATAATGAAAGGAAGCAAGGTAAGAGAGAAGTAGAGTTGCGAACAAGAGATCAGTGGTAAGACACTTTTATTTTTCATAAAGAAATCAAGGAGTCAACATGAACGCTCCATTTCATCAGTAGGATATTCGGGTAGAGCAAGAGGCTCTAAACGACGTAATCAGAAGTCTTTCTCCCTTATGGTGATTAGTGTGGGGGGTGTAGATGACCAAAAGCCAAAGTGTAAAAGATGTAATAAATTTCACTTCGGAGAGCGCAAGATGAAGAGAGGTGTGTGCTATAGATGTGGTTATCTTGACCACTTTCTCAGAGACTGCCCAGAGCGAACCGATAAAGAGGTGGAAGTATCCCCAAAATCGAGTGCTCCTATTTCATGAGGTAGACCTCCGTGATATCCTGGAAGTGCTAGTGGCAGTCGAGTTGTGACCAAAGACGCTAAGAAATCAAAGGCTCGAGCTCTGGCAAGAACGTATGCAATACGCGCTCGAGGGGAAGCCTCTGCTCCTGACGTTATCACGGGTACTTTTTTCTCTTTTTAATACTTGTGTTGTTGCCTTAATTGATCCGGGGTCAACGCATTCATACATTTGCATGAGATTGGTTTCTAGTATGAATATATCCATTGAACCTACAAAATTTATAATCAGAGTGTCAAACCGACTATGCAAGTCAATCCTAGTTAATAAAGTCTGTAAGAATCGTCCTTGACGATTCAGGGTTATTGTTTTCCGACTAACCTTATGTTATTGCCATTTGATGAGTTTGATGTAATACTTGGCATGGATTGGTTAGCCCTGCATGATGTAATTGTAAATTGTGGTAGCAAGTATTGAATTGAAGTGCCCAGATGGTGCGATTTTACGGGTTGATTCAAGAGAATTGATACATCGCCGGTTGTAATCACAACAATGGTTGCTCAAAGATATATGAGAAAAGGGTACGAAGCCTACCTTGCTTCTGTACTAAACACTAAGGAAACGAAGTTGAAGATTGAGTCCGTACCAATAGTATGTGAATATCCAAATGTGTTTCCGGAAGAATTACCTAGACTACCTCTTGATAGAAAGATAAAGTTTAGTATTGAACTAGTGCCAGGAACAGGTCCCATTTCTATTGCTCCGTATAGGATGGCACCAACCGAGCTGAAAGTATTAAAAGCACAGTTGCAAGAGTGATGGATAAAGGTTTTGCAACGCCAAGCTTTTCACCTGGGGTGCTCCTGTATTGTTTATAAAGAAGAAGAAAGGTTCGATGAGGCTATGCATAGATTATCGGTAACTGAACAAGGTGAATATTAAGAATAAGTATCCTTTGCCAAGAACCGATGATTTGTTCGACCAGTTGAGGGGAGCTACTGTGTTCTCTAAGATAGACCCGAGATCCGGCTACTATCAGTTGCGAGTTAAGGAATCAGATGTTCCTAAAACTGCTTTCAGAACGAGGTATGGTCACTATGAATTCTTGTCATGCCATTTGGTTTAATGTGTGCACTGGCCGTATTTATGGACCTAATGAATAGGATATTTAAGCCATATCTGGACAAGTTCATCGTCGTATTCATTGACGACATTTTGATTTATTCCAAGGATGAGACTGAGCATGCAAAGCATCCGAGAATTGTGTTGCAGACTTTACGGGAAAAACAATTGTATGCTAAGTTTAGCAAGAGTGAATTTTGGCTCCAAGAAGTAGGGTTCTTGGGTCATATTGTTTTGGGTGATGGCATTTAAGTTGATCCAAGTAAGATCTCTGCCATCGTTGAATGGAAACCACCTAAAAATGTAACCGAGGTTAGAAGCTTTTTGGGATAAACTGGCTAGTACCGAAGATTTGCGAAAGGATTCTTCATTATAGCGACTCCAATGATGAGGTTGCTACAGAAAGACGTTAAGTTTGAATGGACAGAAAAGTGTCAGCAGAGTTTCGAGCAGTTGAAGACATTGCTGACTGAAGCCCCTGTTCTAGTATTGTCCGGGTCGGGAAAACAAATTGTGGTCTACATTGATGCATCCTTAAATGGACTGGGTTGTGTGCTTATGCAAGATGGCAAGGTGATAGCCTATGCTTCACGCCAGTTGAAGCCACACAAGAAGAATTATCCAACGCACGACTTAGAGCTTGCCGCCATTGTTTTTGCCTTGAAAATCTAGAGGCATTACTTATATGGTCAGACTTGCCGTATATTTACAGACCACAAGAGTTTGAAGTATTTGATGACTCAAAAAGAATTGAATCTGAGACAGCGGAGATGGTTAGAATTGTAACACCCTAAACCCAGCCTAGACGTTATGATCTAATTTGGTGTGTTGCATCAAAGCGTCGTTCAAGAATCGAGTTGCCGTTAGAAGTTTATTTCTAAAATTAAAACCTTTTGTACGGGGTTAGAAAATCATCTCGTCACAAACGTTTGCCAAAATATTTGTCATTGGAATATTAATTCAACTTAAATCACGGAAGCATTTTAAAAACCGTGAATATTTTGAAAACTTTGTTGTTTAAAGCTCCTGTTTTTTAGAAAACCATGAATAGTTTGAAAACTCGAGCTTTCCTAGACTAGCAGTTTAATATAAGAAATCAAAAGCCCATTAAAAGTTAAAAACCCCCAAATGGCCTTATTACATAACTAAAACCCAAATATGAAAGCTTAAATAAATTGAGTTATTAACAACCAATCTACGGACGTGTGGCCACCACTGAGTCCCTCACGGCTCCAAATCGTCTAAATTACCTACACAGATAAAAAAAGGGTGAGTTTACGAAAAATCAGTGTGTAATACCTTATCGGTCAACAATAACAGTGCATACAGTAACGATCTGGGCCTGAGCCCTATTCATTAACAGCATAGTCTGGGCTTAAGCCCTATGCAGTAACAGTGTAGGCCTATGCCCAAAACAGTATAATCACAGTATAGGTATGCAACCCAACCCAATGCATCCTGCTCACCACTTGTACCAACCAACTCACCATGTGAGGATTAAATTGACCCACCCAGCCGACTCACCAATATCACAGCATAGCTGCTAATAGTAACGCAGCAAAGATGCTAATAGTGGTAAACGTGGCGTAGCCACTAATATCAGAATACGTGGCAAAGTCACCAGAACAGTACCTCCTCCAAATCAGAATCCCAACCCCAATGCAGTATGTCATGTCATAATATTTCGTGTATGCAAGGTTTTATACTAAGATACGGTCATACATATATTATACACTCATCAATTAACCTACCTCTAAGGTATAACAATCATTTTCACCCATTAGGGGTAGAATAGTAATTTTTACCCCTCAGGGGTATTTTGATCATTTTACCCTCTGGGGTCTTGGTACAGATAATCGACCTCTCAGAAGGTCCACAGTTGCCTCGAGCTACTTAAGTAACCTAAACAGACCTAACGGTGTAAATGGGCCTAAGATCCATTATTCAACCCAAGTGGGCCTACACGCTCGTGTGGCCCACTTAGCCCAAATTTAGCTACGGATATGTGACCTGCATAGCCCAATCCAAAATTTATCACTTATCTTGGATTTAATCTGTGTAGGGCCCACGAGCCCGTTGAGCCCTCCGGGCCTATTTTGGCCTAACGAAGCCCTTAACGACCTATGCCATGCACATGACATGACAAGCCCAACTACTTCTCACCTATTAGTTAGATTTACACAAGCGGGCTCACGGGACCCATTGGGCCTATTTGGCCCATCGAGGCCCAGTACATGAGAATGCTCGTGGCGGCCTCTACAGTCTATCGCCCATGGTTTGTGGGCTTGATTTACCCCACGAGTGGTCGCACGCTCGTGAGGCCTCAAATGCTAAAGTTTCAGCTTTTTGGCTTTTTCCAACTTCCAACAAAGAAGGGCGTGAATACACACCTGTTTATGAGAACGCGTCGAAGTCCATGATCACCAACCTTGGTTAAGCAGGTATGAAATAATCCCTCCTAAAACAAGTGATCACCAACTCATCTTGTTTGGCTCTATTTAAAGCTAGCTTCTCACCAATTCTCATGTTAGCTTCCCGATATGGGATTACTTTCAACCATTAGGAAAATTTCTTATTTTTTTATGACCACTTCAACACAGAGTTCCAGTCCAACTCCACCTCCTACACAGCTCAAACAGTAAAATAAATACTTCGTTGCGCATCCCAAGACTTAAACCTTAGACCTCACAGTTACACAACATGCCACCTTGCCACTCCATCACAGATTCTTTCTGTCACTATGTTAGCCTCAATTAATTATAAGGTCTATAGGACAAAGTCCAGGTTCCTTTAAAAGAAAAACCAAAATAAATTGCAAGAGCCAAGACTTGAACCCAATCTCCCTTACAAACCTTAATGACGCTAGAACCACTAGGCCACATGCTTCCTTGTGACATTTATTTACCATAATAATTTAAACGAGCTTCATCCAAACATCCAAGGTTTTATTCACTTAAAACCAAAATTTTTGCTAAAGCCCAGGTTTGAACCCAAGATTTCTCCAACACTTCTCAAGGTCATTAACCACTAAAGCGTACATTTAATTTGTCATTTCGTTGTACAATTAAATACTTATATACAACCTCCTTACGGACCCAAACTCAAGCCCAATACTTCTAGGCCCAAATTTGGGGCATTACAATTCTACCCCGTTAAATAAATTTCGTTCTCGAAATTTTCATTTATCTGAACAAGCGCTTAGCTCAATCTACACCACTACGCTCTCGCTGTGCACTCTAGTTCCAAACTAAATGTAGTACACTATGGTTTAGGTATGTACCAGTATCCTCAACATTGCTTGGGATAATGCGTCATCCCCAACCGCTCGATCAAACGACCCTGTCTCAGCCACCGGTGAAGCCGGCGCTTCCCTTGCCTCAACGTCTGGGATGTGCCCTGATGCGATGATCCAGCTCTAGCACCTCTATGGCCTTTGCCGCGGCCTCTTGCACCCCTTCTAATGCTTATTTAATCTATGCATATCATTTGTTTTAGAAATTTTATGCAATTTAGTTACAAATTAAGTAGATGTCTTATGAGAAATAGTAGTTTAGGGTTTGTTTTCGCATTCGCAAGCTCACTATACTTTTTCAGTTTACTCTATCTATAGAGTTTCAGTGTAGTGTTACTATCTATAGTAGTTTCTCAGTATAACATTTTAGTCTATAATAGTAAACAGAGTTAGAGAACTTACAGATTTGGTGTAGGAGACTCGGTGTGCCACAATTTTCAGAAAAATACCTCAAACGCTTTACGTATTTGGAGACAACCTCATGAAATACAAAATTTTGAAAACCCATTCCACAGCCGAGTTTTGCAACTTGGTTCTGATAAAACTAAATGTAACACCCCAAACCAGGCCTAGACGTTATGGCCAAATCTGGCATGTTGCATCAAAGCGTCGTTCAAGACGAGTTGCCGTTAAAAGTTTATTTCTAATATTAAAACCTTTTGTACGGGGTTAGCAAATCATCTCGTCACGAACGCTTGCCAAAATATTTGTCTTTGGAATATTAATTCAACTTAAATTGCAGAAGAATTTTGAAAATCGTGAATATTTTGAAAACTTTGTTGTTTAAAGCTTGTATTCTTTAGAAAACCGTGAATAGTTTGAAAACTCGAGTTTTCCTAGACTAGCAGTTTAATATAAGAAATCAAAAGCCCATTAAAAGTTAAAAACCCCCAAATGGTCTTATTACATAACTAAAACCCAAATATGAAAGATTAAATAAATTGAGTTATTAACAACCAATCTGCGGACGTGTGGCCACCACTGAGTCCCTCGCGGCTCCAAATCGTCTAAGGCTGGGGATTACCTGCAGACTTAAAAGAAGGGTGAGTTTACGAAACTTAGTGTGTAATTCCCTATCGTTCAACAGTAACAATGCATACAGTAACGGTCTGGGCCTGAGCCCTATTCATTAACAGTATAGTCTGGGCCTAAGCCCTATGCAGTAATAGTGTAGGCCTTTGCCCAAAACAGTATAATCACAATACAAGTATGCAACCCAAGCCAATCCATCCTATTCACCACCTGTACCAACCAAATCACCATGTGGGGATTAAATCGACCCACCCAGCCAACTCACCAATATCGCAGCATAGCTGCTAATAGTAACACAGTAAAGCTGCTACTAGCGGTAAATGTAGCGTAGCCACTAATATAAGTGTAACGCCCGAAAAATCTCGAAACCCAAAAATCCTGAAATCCCAAACTTTCTTTGTTTTCAGTTTTGATAAAAAATTGTGTTTTATATTCCTAGCCAAGTGATAATTATAGTAGGTTTTAATTAATGTTTGAGTTCAAACCTAGGGGTAAATGAAATTATAGTTTAATTTTTAAAAGGACCTTGTTAGCAAGTAGTTGGGCTTTTAAATAATAATAGGGAAAAATGGAATAAAAAAGCCTTGTGGTGAAGTGGCTAAATGACGCCACTTAGGGTGTAGGGAGGTGGCGTTAGTGGCTAGCAAAGAGATCCAAGGTTCGAATCCTAGCTTAGTATTTTTAGGAGTTTAATTTTGGGCCTTCTAGAAGTTTGGAAGTGGGGTGAAGATGGACTCTAAGGGGAGTGTTCAGAAGAGAAAATTTAGGAAATAGATTGGGGAGTTATCAGGGAGAAAAACGAGGAGATGAGAAGGGGGAAGTGATGGAACTGAAATGGGAATTTAGCCATGAGGAATTTGGCTATAGGGGCTATAAATTGGTGCCGAATGCAAGGTTGCCAGGCTAATGCCGAAATCTTTGTCGCCCTGTTATTGAAAACCTTTTTCTCTTCAAGATCCAAAAAGCCGAAAACCCTTGCTTCTTTCTTTCTCTTCTTGCGTCGATTTTCTATTCTTCTTCTACTTAGGTTTTTGATTCATTTTTTTAGTCTAGCCGAATTCTTATTTCTTGAAGCCGAATAACTCTCTTTTGCCATACAAATCGCAAGGGCAGAAACTTTCTTGCCCGAATACTCTTGGTGCTGCCAGTACCTTTTCTAATCATCAAGCCTAGTATAAGTGATTTGTTTTTATAATCAGTTTTTGCTAAGTATCGAGTATACAGTCCCTCACTTCTTCTAATCGATTTTGTGTAGGAATAGGTAACATATCTCAGTCCTTGGATCTCTACCGATTTGCTCCTCAGGTGAGAGACTTTGGGAAGTGCTCTTGATCTTGGTTGGCCGAATGGTCATAGTTAAGGTAAGGGGACTTGTGTTGGATACGAGTCACCTATTATTTTGGTTTTAATAAGTAAGATTAGTGCAGATCTAAGGAGTACGTGATCAAGGAAAAACTATTACGAATTGGTGTTCAAGGTAAGGTTAAGTTGAGGTTTCAGTTTTAGTAAAGATATGTATTAGGCATGCGATTAATTGAAGGGTGATATCGTTGTAGGTTGGTGACTAAGGGAACCGCAGCACGCTTGCTTACCAGGTGTGTACATACACTGCAAACACAAGTAGATCGACAAATCCCAAAAAGCAGAAATGCCGAAAAGCCGAAATGTCAAAAAGTTGAAATGCCGAAAAGCTGAAAGTTTGGCTACAGTAGTCTTGCAAGTCTGTGAACACTCGCAAGGGGGAAACTGATAGATTGCCTGGGTCCCATGAGTGATTCCATGGACCTGGGTTGTGAATTGGCCAAACGGGCCAGGATGGGCTAGATAGGCTCGATGGGCTATTGGGCCCATAATAGGCAAAAATTGATATTTGATGCTATGTGATGGAAAATTGTATGTGAGTATGACTGTAAATGTGATTTGGGCCTAGTGGCCATATGAATGTGATTTGGGCCTAATGGGCCACATAAATGTGAATGGGCCTAATGGGCCATATGAAAGAGATTGGGCTTAGTGGGCCATATATATATAGGTATGTGGATTTGTCTGGGTTTTGTAAGAGGTTGTAGGCCTAGTATATGATGGTTGTATAAAACTTAATTAATTTATTAAGGACCGTGGACAAGTCATAGGGTTAAGGTGTGGCAACGGGTATGTGCATGTCTAGGATTGGATCTAGGGAGAGCTTGGTACTTAAGCGGTCTTGATGACCCACCTCCTCTTCTCTGGAATCCTACCTGGTGCATAGTATTCGTTCATCTTAGCTCGCGGGACTTGTTAACGAGTCCAAGTAAGTGAAAACCATAATTAAGGGAAAATTACCAAAATGCCCCTAAGGTTGCATATGGGGTGGGAACTATGGAATGGAGGAAGTATATGAGGATCACATGGTTGCCTGACAACCGTGGATCCATCAATGGCTTTTAAAGCCCAATATGTAAATGAAGGTAGTTCCGCAACAAGGCTACCATTGGTGTGCGGGCTGGTTGGGTCGATATTTATATCCCCACATGGTGTGACGGGGGACGAAGATGGTGTGTAGCGGATGGATTATTGGGATGGGATTGCATTGCATGTTTTTTGTATGTTAATTTTTTGAATGCTTGTTTTTCGACGAGGGTTGTACACACTGAGTTTGCGAAAACTCACCCCCTCTTTTATTTTATTTTCAGGTGATGCTCAGTAGAAGGTTCGATGTTCGGAGGGATCTGGGTGGCCAGCTGGCAAGATAATTTGGACTTTTTTTTTAAAAAGCATATAAGTTTCTATTTTATTAAGTACTATTCAATCAGATTGTAATAGGGCTTCCATTTTATTATTATCTGGGTTATTATTTCTATGTGATGTAACTATAAGAAGTTGAACATGGTTTCTTAAACTATAGTATGTCTTTTCTACGTTTCCGCAACTAAATTTTTAAGCGACTCGTTTTCATCAAATCTCATGTTTCAAACAAGTGATTAAAATGAGTTTTTTTATTAAGATTTTTTTATTTTAAGAGGGTTTTCAATGAAAACATTATTTTTGCTAAAACACTTCAATGTGACACGCCGAATTCGGCCATAAAAACTGGGCCGGGTTTGGTGTGCTACAATTAGAATACGTGGCAAAGCCACTAGAACAATACTTCCTCCAAATCAGAATCCCAACCCCAATACAGTATGTCGTGTCATAATATTTCGTGTATGCAAGGTTTCATACTCAGATACGGTCATGCATATATCATACACTCATCAATTAACCTACCTCTAAGGTATAACAGTCATTTCCACCCATTAGGGGTAGAATAGTAATTTTTACCCCTTAGGGGTATTTTTGTCATTTTACCCTCTAGGGTCTTGGTACAGATAATTGACCTCTCGGAAGGTCCACAGTTGCCTCGAGTGACTTAAGTAACCTAAATAGACTTAACAGTGTAAATGGGCCTAGACCCATTATTCGGCCCAAGTGGGCCCACACGCTCGTATGGCCCACTTAGCCCAAATTTAGCTACTGCTATGTGACCTACATAGCCCTGTCCAAAATTTATCACTTATCATGGATTTAATCTGTGTGGGGCTCACGAGCCTATTGGGCCCTCTTGGCCCATTTTGGCCCAACGAAGCCCTTAACTGCCTATGCCATGCACATGACATGACAATCCCAACTACTTCTCACTTATCAGTTAGATTTACACAAGCAGGCCTACGGGGCCCATTGGGCCCATCGAGGCCCAGTATAGTAGAACGCTCGCGGTGGCCTCTATAGTTTATCGCCCATGGTTTGTAGGCTCGATTTACCCCACGAGCGGTCGAACGCTCGTGAGGCCTCAAATGCTGAAGTTTCAGCTTTTCGGCTTTTGCCCATTTCCAGCAAAGAAGGGCATGAATAAACACCTGTTTATAAGGTAACCTTGGTTAAGCAGGTATGAAATAATCTCTCCGAAAACCAGTGATCACCAACTCATCTTGTTTGCTCTATTTAAAGCCAGCTTTTCGCCGATTCTCATGTTAGCTTCTCGATGTGGGATTACTTTCAACCATTAGGAAAATTCCTTATTTTTTTATGACCAGTTCAACCACAGAGTTCCAGTCCAACTCCACCTCCTACACAACTCAAACAGCAAAATAAATACTCTATTGCACATCCCAAGACTTGAACCTTAGACCTCACAGTTACACAACCTGCCACCTTGCCACTCCACCACAGGCTCTTTCTATCACCATTTTAGCCTCAATTAATTATAAGGTCTATAGGCCAAAGTCCAGGTTCCTTTAAAAGAAAAACCAAAATAAATTGCAAGAGCCAAGACTTGAACCCATGCTCCCTTACAACCTTAATGACGCCAGAACCACTAGACCACATGCTTCCTTATGACATTAATTTACCAGAATAATTTAAAAGGGCTTCCTCCAAACATCCTAGGTTTAATTCACTTAAAATCAAAATTTTTGCTAAAGCCCAAGTTTGAACTCAAGATTTCTCCAACACTTCTCAGGGTCATTTACCAATAAAGCGGGCATTTAATTGTGTGATTTCCTTGTACAATTAAATGCTTATATAACCTCCTTACGGACCCATACTCAAAGCCTATTACTTCTAGGCTCAAATTTTAGACGTTACAAGAACTAATTAAAGATTACAAGTTGATCATCGATTATCACCTGGGAAAGGCGAATGTGGTCACTGACGCGTTAAGCAGAAAATATTTGTTTGCACTAAGGGCCATGGACGCTTGATTGGTGTTGTTTAATGATGGTTCAGTTTTGGCAGAGCTAAGGGCTAGGTCGACATTTCTTCAGGAAATTTATGATGCTCAGACTAATGATAGTGTCCTGCAAGCTAAAAGAGCTCAATGTGAGTCAGACAATGAATCAAATTTTCAGATTAGTCCTAAAGGATGCTTGACGTTCAGAGATAGAGTTTGTGTACCGAGAAATGATAAAATTATTTGTAGAATTTTGCAAGAAGCACATGATAGTTGTTTGTCTATTCATCCAGGAAGTACCAAGATGTACAATGACTTGAAGAAAATGTACTGGTGGGACGGCATGATAAGAGACATCTCTGAATTTGTATCAAAATGCTTGATATGTCAGTAAGTCAAAGTTGAACATCAAGTACCTTCTGGTTTACTACACCCTTTGATGGTCCCCGAATGGAAGTGGGACAGAATCACTATGGACTTAATGATAAGAGTACCATTGACCCCGAAAAAGAATGATGCTATATGGGTTTTGGTTGATAAGTTGACAAAGTCAGCTCATTTTATTCCGGTAAGGATAGATTATTCACTTAATAAGTTGGCCGATTTTGTATATATCTGAAATTGTGAGATTACACGAGGTACCGTTATTGATTATTTCAGACAGAGACACAAGATTCACTTTGAGATTCTGGAAGAAGTTACAAGAAGCCTTGGGTACTAGGTTGAGTTTTAGTACAGCTTTTCACCCACAGACTGATGGTTAGTCTGAATGGATGATTTAGATTCTTGAGGATATGTTGCGATGTTGCATCATTGAATTTTAGGGCAGCTGGGAAAAATACCTGCCATTGGTAGTGTTCGCCTACAACAACAGTTTTCAAACGAGTTTGAAGATGGCACCTTATGAGGCCTTGTATGGCAGAAAGTGCCAAACTCCATTGTATTGGACAAAACTCAAGGAGAGTCACGGAGTTGATCTAATTAAGGAAACAGAAGAAAATGTTAAAGTGATACATGATTGCTTGACATTGCCACCAGAAATGGAAAAGATTCATGATTTATTCCATGTATCTATGTTAAGGCAATATCGATCAGACCCCTCTCATGTGATTTCACCGACTGAGATCAAAATTAGACCGGATATGACCTATGGTGAAGAAGCGGTAAAGATTCTGGCTCGTGAAGTTAAACAGCTTAGAAATAAAGATATGGCTTTGGTAAAAGTCTTATGGTATCGACATGGTGTGGAAGAGGCTACATGGGAGCCAAAAGAAACCATGAGAAGCCAATATTCGAACCTATTTACTGGTAAGACTTTCGAGGACGAAAGACCCTAAAGGGGGGAGAAATGTAACATCCCAAAATAGGGGCTAGTCAGAATAGTGGTTTTAGGACCACAAATATGACATTGAATTATTTATTTTATGATTATTATGAGGTCTAGAATATGAGTATATGCAAGTGTTAAAGTTTCATGAAGAAATTCTATGAGTAAGGTGTCCAATTGGAAATTTAGGACCAAATTGAATAAAGCGCAAAACTTGGATTCTAGAAGCAATTTGTATGAAATTGCTTTAGATATTAAACAGAATGTCTTAAAGAGCAATTTTCCCAATTTCTAAGTTTTTAGGCAAAAATGGGCATGTATGGATGAAATTTTAAAGAAAGGGCTTAATGGCATTTTGGTCATTTAACTAATTAATGAAATAAAATGGGAACATGAAGGCAAAAATAAGCCATTCTTCTCCCTCATCCAGCCTAAATTTTCAATCCCTTTATAGCTAGGGTTTTCAACATTTTTAAGCTCAAAAGTAAGTGCTCCTAAGCCCCGTTTTTAATATTCTTTGTATTTTTGAAATCTTGGTAGCTTACTCTCTCCATTTCTACCCATATTTTAAGTTAGATTTCATGTTTGCAAGGTGACCCATGTGTGACATGTTTATTCTTTGATGTTTTATGGAGGAATATGAAAGTTGGATATGTGTTAAACATCTTTTCTTAGGTGATTTTCATGAAAATCCCCTAAAAGGACCTTTTTGCAAAAGGTGTCAAATATGTGGTAGAAATGTGAAATAATGGAAAAATGTGGGCTGCCATAAGAGGAAAGAACATTTGGCTAGGCTTGGGTAATGTAGAAAATTCATGCATTTCATTATACGAGCCTAGAGACTAAATCGTAAAATGTGAAAGGTTAGGGGCAAAATGGTCATTTTGTCCGGGGGTGAAATTTAGACTCGAAAGGAATAATGTGAGGTATTAATGATTCATTTTTATTGTTATAAACCCTGAGGAATAAATTCCAGAGGTCGATTGAGGAAAACGAAAGGTTTTGGGATAATCGAGACGCAAAACCGAAATAGATACCAGGTAAGTTCAAATAACTTAAAGTAAACTCATAATATATCTAATTGCATGTTTTATGAATTTATTAATATTGTATTTGATGATGGCATGACAGTCCATGAAATGTGTTATTAATAATGACATTATGATAAATATCCCGGTTGACGTTAAAAAGGAAGTCCGATAGGTAAACCATGATTTACATGTGACTTGAGATCCTTCATGTGTTGCAGAAAGGATTTAGCCCGGACGGGTAATCCGTTGATCTCAAATATTGAAAGGATCTTGCCCGGACGAGTGTTCCTTGAGTGATTGAGCCTCCCAAATAATATGTGTGCATTGTGGATTTAGCCCGGACGGGTAATCTGATTAGGGTCTGTATTTAGCCTGGACTGGCAATTCAGATCCAAGCTCATTAAGGGTGTTTGTCGCTATAAGGGATTTAGCCTGGATTGGTAACCCCGACATCACCTTATGGGTTGATATTACAGGGGATTTAGCCTAGACTGGTAATCCCGCTGTAAGATGTGAGGTTTGCGGGAGTGCGTACATGAGATGATCACTCTTATGACTTGACAGTAAATGGGTAATCCATCGAGATTTTCAGGAAACTCAACGGGATTAACATGGGATATAAAAATGAAAACATATGATGATGAGCTCATCTAACACAAATTACATGGTGCATTGTTGTGAGACTAACTTGTTGATTGAGTGCATGTGATAGGGAAACTATTTCATGCTTGTTGGTTTTATTGCCTAATATGGATGCATGCTAATTAATCGGTTAAGTTTACTTTCCAGTTATTTGGGCTTACTAAGCATGTAAATGCTTACCCCTCTCTTTTCCTTATTTTACAGAGCTCGTGGACTCGTGAAGATTGAGAGACGGTTGGAGAGTCAACACACTATCATCTTGTCTATCTTGGTATATAGATTGTAACGCCCCGTACCCAAGACCGTTGCCGAAGTCGAACACGAGGTGTTAACGGACTTAATTCATTACTTAAACAGCTCATACAATTCATTTTAAAATTTCCAGACAAGCTGGCTAACTGCATCACAGTCGCTTTAAAAATCATATCTCGAGTTCCGAAACTCGAAATCTAATTCTGTAAATTTTTACTGAAACTAGACTCATATATCTATCTACTAATTTTTTTATAGAATTTTTGGTCAGGAAAATTAGTACAGTTTATTAGTTAAAGTCTCCCCTGTTTCAGGGTTCAACTACTCTGACCTCTGTGTATTTCAAATCAGATATCTCCTTGTACAGAGCTTCAATGACTATGTCGTTTGTCTCTAATAAAACTAGACTCAATAAGAAATCTGTACATATAAATCATGACTTCTAATTATATTTTTAAAATTTATGGTGAATTTCAAAAGTCAGAATAGGGGATCCAGAAATCGCTCTGGCCCTGTTTCACAAAAATTTAAACATCTCATAAAATATAGCTCATATACCTGTTTTGCTTCTTCCATATGAAAATAGACTCATCAAGATTCAATTCCATAACTTATTCATTATTTAATTCCATTTCTACTATTTTTAGTGATTTTCCAAATTCACATCACTACTGCTGTATGAATCTATTTTATGGTAAATTTTACCTATTTCATGGTTTCCATGGATTAGCTAGCAATTTGACATACATAACACCAAATATGATCATGATTAGCCATTCCAATGGCTAATCATTACCAAGCATTTCCATACCACTCAATAACCATATCATAAGACCATATATACAAAATGATTATAATGCTATACATGTCATACTCAAAATATACAAGGCATTATGCCAAGATGGTATACGGATAGTGTGAGCGAGCCTCCGACCGTTCCTGATTTCCGAGCTGGCTTGTCAAAACTACAAGGAATGAAAAGGAGGGAGTAAGCATAAATGCTTAATAAGTTCACATGCAAATAGCAAGTAACATAACCATATAAGCAAACATAAAACATCATTTGCATAATCATCACCAAGACATTCATATCACATTTTCATTTATCATCTTACCATATTGTTGTTATATCGATTTTTCAACCCGAGGGTTAAGTACATACCTGTTCGAAGTACCCGTTTCACAACACTTACCAATACGTCCCTTTCATCTTGAGTATTCCTCCATTTCAGTAGAACTTTACCCGTTGAACACATCGGAATATAATTCGGATACATGGAAAGTTTGCACATAAATGCCACATATGTAGCCAAGCTACCATGTAACCCGCCCATAAGTGAACTCGGACTCAACTCAACGAGCTCGAGCGTTCGCATCCATAAGTGAACTCAGACTCAACTCAACGAGCTCGGATGCCTAGTTACATCTCTCGAACTCGGACTCAACTCATCGAGTTCGGACATTTGCATCCATAAGTGAACTCGGACTCAACTCAACGAGTTCGGATGCTCAACCATCCTAGTGACATGTCACTTGTATCCTAATCTATTCCTAAGGTTCAAACAGGCTTTTTTTCCCTCGATCTCACATTTGCCGTCTTCCATGGAATATCGGAACCGATACTTCAGTGATAGTTCATACTCATCAAGTAATTCACATAATTACATATTATTCAACAATAACCACAAAGCATAATATTTCATGATAATAATCAGCATCATATCATACAAACAACATTAAATTGCTTAAAATGACAATTATGTTACTACATTTACACATCAACTTACGTCGTATGCGAAAATGGCTACTTTTACCATTTCGTCCACAACTTGGTATTTCCCCATTTTAGCCCGAATTTCAGTTTTCCTTGCTCTATCATTTAAACTATAGTCTAATTAGGACTCCCATTATTCAAATTGACCCAAAATCATATTTTGGAAAATTACAATTTTGCCCCTAAACTTTTGCATATTTACACTTTTGCCCCAAAGCTCGTAAATTAAACTTCAGCCTATTTTCTTATGTTTTATGACATGCTGATCATTTTTCCCTTCTATGGCAACATCAAATTCTCACTCTAACATGTACTTATGACTATTAGATATTTTTACCGATTAAGCCCTTTTGCTCGTTTTCACTTAAAACCGAGTAGCACAAGTTGTCTAACATAATTTAAAACCTCATATTCTATCATAAAACACCAAAATACACAAATTTCACCTATGGGTATTTTTCCAAATATAAACCCTAGGTTAAATTATTGCTAGCATAAGCTAAATCGAGCTACCGGGACTCCAAAAACGTAAAAATCATTAAAAACGAGGCTAGAACAGACTTAAAATCGAGCTTGGAAGCTTGAAAAACCCTAGCCATGGTTTCTCCTTGCTATATTCGGCCATGGGGTTGAAGATGAGCAAAATTGGCTTTTAATTTTGTATTTTAATTCATTTTACCCCTAAATGACCAAAATGCCCTTACTACTAAACTTTCCAAAAATTCCATCCAAGTCTAATTTTTGTCCATAGACTTAGAAATTGGTAAATTTGCTATTTAATACCTCCTAATTAATATTTCAAAACAATTTCATACTAGAAACTTCTAGAATACAAGTTTTGGAAATTATTCGATTTAGTCCCTAATTTCAATTTAAGCACTTTATGCATAAAATTTCTTCACGAAATTTTCACACAATCATGCAATCATATCATAGACCTTAAAATAATCATAAAACAATTATTTCTATCTCAGATTTTGTGGTCACGAAACCACTATTTCGACTAGGCCCAAAATCAGGATATTACAACTCTCCCCCTTCAGGGATTTTCGTCCCCGAAAATCTTACCAGAAAAGTGGTCTTCACTTTTAATCTCATATTCGGTGACGAAGAACTTGCGCTTAGACTGTACCTCCAATACATCTCTTCAATTTCTCATATGATCTAAAAGCTTACAGTCTCAACTCTCAACTGTTCTTAAACTTTCAACCCTTCTCAGTTTCCCATGATATCATGACATAAAACCCGGATCTCAACTTGATTTAATGGAGACCAGAATTCCAAGAAATCCAACAATCAAAGAGACCTGAAATTCCATGAATCTGATGAGTAGGAATTCATTCAATACAGATATGATTTATAGATCTCGCCAAACATTTAATAGTAGGATACATCACATTTTCCTCTTTCCGCCATAGAAATGATTCTGATATGGCCTCAAGAATAATCCTTCTCATTTCCATCCCAATATCAACACTGACAAGGATAATTTTGATAGATCCCAATGCTCGGCTTTAACCCCTTTAACAACTCCGATTTTATGTAACATTAGATGCTCTAAACTATCACATTACCTCACTGTCTTGAAACACATCACAATTCATACAACAATACATTACTGAAAGTCAGGATGTCTTTGCTCAATGTAGACTAGTCTAGTTCAGACGCTTCGGTTACCAATATTCTCATCTATCCGAACTCTGTCAACATGTAATAAACTTTTCAGGTTTCACAAGATGGAAACCTTATCATTCGTAGTGACTTAAACTAATATCCAACTCTTTTCTAATAAATATACACTTCTCGTTCAAACTATTTACTCTTTTATCCGTACAAAATGAAATTCTATTATCAGACTTGGGAAAAATAATCCTGACATAATTGTCACATGAAATCTTTTAAATAAATAATTTACCATACCGACTGAAACTCGCGCTTTTATCACCTATGCCTTTACTGATGTCAAATCCTTACACAGAAATTATAAAAAATCCCAATACTAAAATCACCACATTACTAAGATCAAATTAGAAGTATAGTCATATTTTACATGATTATCACGAGTTGAAGAACCCACTTCGAACATGAGTTGTAATTGACAAATTATGGAACAAAGATAACAAGAAAACCAAATAAAGAAATCCAAGATAGAGAAACCCGGAATAAAGAAATCCAGAATAAAGAGATCCAGGATAAAGAAACCCAAGATACAATACTATGCCGGAGAATCGAAAACCAAACTCATAGAGAAAATAAGGAATACCCCGATAATTCTTCAAAGAAAGAAAGTCTAGAAGAAAACATCATTTAATCCCACTGAAATCAAATATAACAAGATCAATATATCTTCCCATACATATATATCAGATGAAGCATCAAGTAGAAGAAACAGAATCATAATATCATACGTATTCTTTCATCAATTCTTATCAGACGAAATGAAATAGAATACCCGATGAAATAGAGCAATATAAATTATAAACCAGTCAGACTACCAATGCTTTCATCCAACACCGGAATTAGAAGACATTCCCATATAACAAGAATTTCTTTAGAAGATCAATAGCCATAGAAATATTTTTGAGAACGGGTAAACACATAGAACATCTCAAAAGAGACTGCTAAATCTGTCCAGTCATAACTGTCACACTTAGATAGTTCACATTTCAATTATGATTTCCCCAACTAGTTTTGCCGTCACAAATTTCATATTAAACCATTCACTAAAGAAGGCCAATTCTGAATAAATTTCGATTTACACTTTTCTCAACCTTGCACCTGAGTAATTCGGTTTACCAAGGAGAATTCCTTTTCTAACTGGGACAGTACATAACTCCAATAATCTTTACGTCAATCCAATACTTTACTGGCTCTGACTTTACTTATTAGCTCATTTTCAATCTCTAAGCATACTTATAATTATTCTATCATTGTACTCTTTGGGTTCTCAACCGGAAACTTATTCAATACAAATCTCATGAAATTCCATTATAAGTACCACTTCGGTAAGGGGGAGGGGTTGTAGGACCTCTGACTCGACTTTCTTATACATACACATATGACACAACTTCCATCATCATAGTAACATCATCAAAATCATGCCATTCATTCATGTTGGCTTACACCAATTTTCCTATTGTCCCATTTAGACAATATACTTATGCATACATTATATGTTTTCTAGACAGCTTTACTTACCCATTCATTTAATTAAATTAATTCATGCTCATGACATTATATAAGGCCAAACAAACATAGATATTTGCATCACAATCACAACTTTCATTTTGTGCATCATTACGTACATATCATTACAATCATATAATTCAGTCCAACAATTTAACATAGATAAGTTTATTTCATTATAATCCTTTATCTCATAAAAATTATATATCATTAACATTTATCAA
Organism: Gossypium hirsutum; assembly: GCF_007990345.1. Classification (NCBI taxonomy): domain Eukaryota; kingdom Viridiplantae; phylum Streptophyta; class Magnoliopsida; order Malvales; family Malvaceae; genus Gossypium; species Gossypium hirsutum. The sequence continues at coordinate 37,695,625 of NC_053436.1, forward strand.
CATTCAACGTCCAAATCAAGACAAGGACATTTTCACTCGTATCATAATATTATGACCTTTATTCATACCTCTACTACTTTCTATTTATTCCGTTCATCTTATCAAGTAAGCCACATACACTACATCATATAAGCATTAAGCAAATATGAATATTTATCACATATGTATCATAAACCTTTATTCATACTTTTCTGAACCGAGACTTATCATAATCATAATTTTACTCAAATACCTTCACATAACATTGAACATGGTCGGCACAGCTCGGTTGGAGAGTACCCTGTCTAAATAAGACGGTACTCATATGCGTCGGAAGACATCACACTATCACAAATCAGTGGCATGTATAGCTAAACTTTTACACATGCTCGGTTAGTCTGAGAACCGACTAAACATGCTCTGATACCACTAAATGTAACGCCCCATACCCGAGACCATTTTCAGAGTCGAACACGAGGTGTTAACGGACTTAATTCATTACTTAAACAGCTCATACAATTCATTTTAAAATTTCCAGACAAGCTGGCTAACTGCATCACAGTCGCTTTAAAAATCATATCTCGAGTTACGAAACTCAAAATCCAATTATGTAAATTTTTAATGAAACAAGACTCATATATATATCTACTAATTTTTTTATAGAATTTTTGGTCTGGCCAATTAGTACAGTTTATTAGTTAAAGTCTCCCTTGTTTCAGGGTTCGACTACTCTGACCTCTGTGTATTTCGAATCAGATATCTCCTTGTACAAAGCTTCAATGACTATTCCGTTTGTCTCTAATAAAACTAGACTCAATAAGGAATCTTTACATATAAATTATGACTTATAATTATCTTTGTAAAATTTATGGTGAATTTCAAAAATCAGAACAGGGGATCCAGAAATCGTTCTGGCCCTGTTTCACAAAAATTTAAACATCTCATAAAATATAGCTCATATACCTGTTTCGCTTCTTCCATATGAAAATAGACTCATCAAGATTCGATTCCATAACTTATTCATTATTTAATTCCATTTCTAATATTTTTAGTGATTTTTCAAATTCACGTCACTAATGCTGTCTGAATCTATTTTATGGTAAATTTTACCTGTTTCATGGTTTCCATGGATTAGCTAGCAATTTAGTATACATAACACCAAATATGATCATGATTAGCCATTTCAAATGGCTAATTATTACCAAGAATTTCCATACCACTCAATAACCATATCATAAGACCATATATACAAAATGATTATAATGCTATACATGCCATACTCAAAATATACAAGCCATTATGCCAAGATGGTATACGGATAGTGTGAGCGAGCCTCCGACCGTTCCCGATTTCTGAGCTGGCTTGTCAAAACTCAAGGAATGAAAAGGAGGGAGTAAGCATAAATGCTTAATAAGTTCACATGCAAATAGCAAGTCACATAACCATATAAGTAAACATAAAACATCATTTGCATAATCATCACCAAGACATTCATATCACATTTTCATTTATCATCTTACCATATTGTTGTTATATCGATTTTTCAACCTGAGGGTTAAGTACATACCTGTTCAAAGTACCCATTTCACAAAACTTACCAATACGTCCCTTTCATCTTGAGTATTCCTCCATTTCAGTAGAACTTTACTCGTTGAACACATCGGAATATAATTTGGATACATGGAAAGTTTGCACATAAATGCCACATATGTAGCCATGCTACCATGTAACCCGCCCATAAGTGAACTCGGACTCAACTCAACGAGCTCGGGCGTTTGCATCCATAAGTGAACTTGGACTCAACTCAACAGCTCGGATGCCTAGTTACATCTCTTGAACTCGGACTCAACGCAACGAGTTCGGACATTTGCATCCATAAGTGAACTCGGACTCAACTCAACGCGTTCGGATGCTCAACCATCCTAGTGACATGTCACTTATATCCTAATCTATTCCTAAGGTTCAAACGGGATTTTTTTCCGTCGATCTCACATTTTCTGTCTTCCATGGAATATCGGAACCGATACTTCGGTGATAGTTCATACTCATCAAGTAATTCACATAATTACATATTATTCAACAATAACCACAAAGCATAATATTTCATGATAATAATCAGCATCATATCATACAAACAACATTAAATTGCTTAAAATGACAATTATGTTACTACATTTACACATGAACTTACGTCGTATGCGAAAATGGCTACTTTTACCATTTCGTCCACAACTTGGTATTTTCCCCATTTTAGCCTGAATTTTAGTTTTCCTTGCTCTATCATTTAAAATATAGTCTAATTAGGACTCACATTATTCAAATTGACCCAAAATCATATTTTGGAAAAATTAAAATTTTTCCCCTAAACTTTTGCATATTTACACTTTTGCCCCAAAGCTCGTAAATTAAACTTCAGCCTATTTTCTTATGTTTTATGACATGCTGATCATTTTTCCCTTCTATGGAAACATCAAATTCTCACTCTAACATGTACTTATGACTATTAGGTATTTTTACCGATTAAGCCCTTTTGCTCGTTTTCACTTAAAACCGAGTAGCACAAGTTGTCTAACATAATTTAAAACCTCATATTCTATCATAAAACACCAAAATATACAAATTTCACCTATGGGTATTTTTCCAAATATAAACCCTAGGTTAAATTATTGCTAGCATAAGCTAAATCGAGCTACCGGGACTCCAAAACGTAAAAATCATTAAAAACGAGGCTAGAACGGACTTACAATCGAGCTTGGAAGCTTGAAAAACCCTAGCCATGGTTTCTCCTTGCTATATTCGGCCATGGGGTTGAAGATGAGCAAAATTGGCTTTTAATTTTGTATTTTAATTCATTTTACCCCTAAATGACCAAAATGCCCTTACTACTAAACTTTCCAAAAATTCCATCCATGTCCAATTTTTGTCCATAGACTTAGAAATTGGTAAAATTTCTATTTAAGACCTCATAATTAATATTTCAAAACAATTTCATACTAGAAACTTCTAGAATACAAGTTTTGCAAATTATTCGATTTAGTCCCTAATTTCAATTTAAGCTCTTTATGCATAAAATTTCTTCACGAAATTTTCACACAATCATGCAATCATATCATAGACCTTAAAATATTCATAAAATAATTATTTCTATCTCAGATTTTGTGGTCACGAAACCACTATTCCGACTAGGCCCAAAATCAGGATATTACATAGATACTCTTATTTTGTTCAATGGCATGTATAGGCCTTTTGTTATTTATTTATATTTGTCATTTGATTAGCTAATATGAAGGCTTATAAAAGTATACATATTAACTTGTATATGACCATGGAAATTGGCTTATGTTGGTGTAGCTTATGACCTACCAAATTGTGCATGTTATGTTCCAATGTTCTTGTGATGATTAAATATGGTGTATTACAATTAGTCATATGTAGCATGACCAAATCACATGGGGTGGTTAAGCCACAATTTTGGCAATGAGTTAAGATAACGAGCCAATCTTAATTGGGTCACAATTCATGGAAATCCTTAAGATAAAAGGGACAACCTATCATGTATAAAAACCGAGAGATGAGGTTTACATGCAATGAGGTTTACATGCAATGAGGTATATGAAGGTCATTTAAGAGTATAATTAGACCATGTTAAGTGTTATTGAAAACTATAAGTGGATATTGTAATATCCCGAATTAGGGCCTAATCGGAATAGTGGTTTCGTGACCACAAATATGAGATAGAAATAATTATTTTATGATTATTTTGAGGTCTATGATATGATTGCATGATTGTGTGAAAATTTCGTGAAGAAATTCTATGCATAAAGTGCTTAATTTGAAGTTAGGGACTAAATTGAATAAGTTGTAAAACTTGAATTCTAGAAGTTTCTAGTATGAAATTGCTTTGAAATATTAATTAGGAGGTTTATGGACAAATATTGGACATGAATGGAATTTTTGGAAAGTTTAGTAGTAAGGGCATTTTGGTCATTTAGGGGTAAAATGAATTAAAATACAAAATTAAAAGCCAATTTTTCTCATCTTCTTCACCATGGACGTGTATACCAAGGGAGACTCCATGGCTAGGGTTTCCAAGCTTCCAAGCTCGATTGTAAGTCCGTTCTAGCCTCGTTTTTAATGATTTTTACGTTTTTGGAGTCCCGGTAACTTGATTTAGCTTATGCTAGCAATAATTCAACCTAGGGTTCATATTTGGAAAAATACCCATACATGAAATTTGTGTATTTTGGTGTTTTATGATAGAATATGAGGTTTTAAATTATGTTAGACAACTTGTGCTACACGGTTTTAAGTGAAAACGAGCAAAATGGCTCAATCGGTAAAAATACCTAATAGTCATAAGTACATGTTAGAGTGAGAATTTGATGTTGCCATAGAAGGGAAAAATGATCAGCATGTCATAAAACATAAGAAAATAGGATGAAGTTTAATTTCTAAACCTTGGGGCAAAAGTGCAAATATGCAAAAGTTTAGGGGTCAAAATGAAAATTTTTAAAAATATGATTTTTTGACCCGTATGAATTGTGTGACTAATTATTAGGCTAAATGTGATATTATATATGAAGGAAATCGAGATTCGAGCTTAAATCGGGAAAATACAAAGTTATGGACTAAAATGGTAAATTGCTGTTTCTGGATCGAGGTAAGTTCGTATGATAATAATAATGCAATGTTATGTTTGAATTATATTTCTTACTATTATTGCATATATTTTATGATTTAATATATTGGAAAAGTTGATGGAATGGTGTTTATGATGTGGAAATATGACATGAAAGAATGTTACATGAAATGCAAGAAAATGAAGATACATGACAAGTGATATATGAAATATGTGATATATGTTATGCAAATTCTTAAAAGCTGATTTGATATTTGAGTTGTGTCTTATTATACTATGAATGAACAATCGGTACTATAGATAGTGAGATCGACACTTCGAGTAAATTCGTACATAAATAATCTATCGATTCTTTTTATGTTATTATATTTTGATATCATATGAAATGTGGCTGCCTATCAAATGGTTATTTGATGTAAATTATGAATTTAAATTGATTATGGACAATTTAGTAAAATGTTGAAAAGTGAGGAATTTTTCGATTGAACCTTCGGAATAAAAATGATACGAATGATCTATTGTGAGGTCGCATGTGTAGTACTAAGTGCAGGCTACTATGCGTACCCGAAAACTGTGATCACGTGTGTAGTACTAAGTGCAGGCTACTACGTGTATCAGATGGTTAGGTCACGTATGTAGTACTAAGTGTAGGCTACTACGTGTACCGGATAATTGGTCGCATGTGTAGTACTATGTGCAGGCTACTATGCGTACCAGATAGCTTTGGCTACAAGTGTGAAAATATGTGCAGGCAATTGAGTATCAGTTATTATTTCGAAAAGTTCAATGGGAAAATTGATTAAGTAAAAATACAATTGAACATGATTATATGATGAATAAGTGTAGGTATATGTTTATGAAAAATTATGAGCAATGTGCTCGATAATTGGGTGAATTTCGATAAGAGAAAATGGATTAAGTGGAATTATGTAAAAATGAATTTTAGTGGTAAAACAGTGTTGGACAGCAGTAGTTGCATGGAAGTTGAATAAAAATGCAAATGATATATGAAAATAAAGCTTAATGAGTCTATTTTCACATGAAAGAAACCGGGAAAGCAAAAGAATTCTATATTGTGTGATATTTGAATTCTTGTGAAACAGGGTCTGAATGAATTCGAGATTCCCTGTTCTGACTTTAGAAATTCACCATAAATTGTAAAAAAAATATTAAGAGTCACACCTTAGATGTACGGATTCCTTATTGAGTCTATTTTTAAGGGAAACAAACTGCATGGTCGTTGGAATTCTGTACAGGGATAAATTTGGTTCGTAGTGCATAGAGGTTAGAGTAGTCATACTCTGAAACAAGAGAGGCTTTAACTAATAAACTGTACTAATTGGATAAACCAAAAATTCTGGAAATTTTATGGGAGAAATATATATGAATATAGTTTCAAGGAAAATTAACAAAACTAAATTTTTAGTTTTGTAGCTTTAGATATGAATGATTTAGTAACTGTAACTCGATAACACATCTTAACCTGAATATGTGTAATTGTACAATTATAGTGTTTTATCTTGAAAAGCATGGTAGTAATTGCTTATTATTTTCATATGAACTTACTAAGCGTAAAGCTTACCCATCCTCTCCATTTCTTTAGTATTGGTAGGTCGGCTCGGGGTTGGAGACCGTCGGAGGCAAAATCACACTATCAAACTATCATTTTTGGGAAAATTAATTCAAATATTAGAAATATCAAGTGAGTGGCATGTATAGGAAGTTGGTTTGTGATATGTATTTTTATTATGATTTTGACCTTACGTATCAGTCTGCATTGAATTATCGTATATTATCATGAGATGTGGTCCTTATCCATTATGATTTATAAGTTTAATTAATCGTGCTATGTCCTACGTTTTGATGTGATGATATAGTTAGCTTTGTTTGTTATGCATGTGTTCGAAAAGTTTTGAATTAAATGAAATTTTATGGCCCCGTTTTCGTCTATGTGTATTGTTAAGTCTGGTAATGCCTCGTACTCTGTTCCGGCCTTGGATACGGGTAAGGGGTGTTACAGATATGGTTATTAGAGGGTGACCTAAGGCTTGGAAAATAGTCTAATAAGGTCCACACGGGTGGACACACAGGCGTGTGTTTAGGCCGCGTGTGACACACAGACCGCCCCATAGGCATGTGAAATGGCCGTGTGTCCCCTGCACCTAAAAATATTAAGTCAGAATGCATAGTAGTAAACACATGGGTATAGACACAGCCGTTTGTCTCAATTATGTGGAGGGCACGGCCTAGCACACGGGCGTGTGTCTTGGCCGTGTGCCCCTAAATGCATGCTAACGTCATAAATAAAACGCTCGAGTTTTTGGACACGAGTGACCACACGGGCGTGTCTAGGCTATGTGAAGGACACAGGCCAGGGACACGGGCGTGTGCTTGGCCGTGTGAAAACCCCTGTAGATTCAAACTAGGAAATAAATTCAATTAATTCGACATAGGTAGGGGACACAGGCCAGGGACACGGGCGTATGCATTGCCTCTACACAGGCGTGTGAGGCTTAACTTAGAAAATTTTTCAAGAACTTTCTCAGGTCTTCGGTTTAGTCTTAGACCTTTCTCAATGTATGTTTTGGGCCCCGTAGGCCCATAATAGGGACACTAAGATGTTGTTTGATTGGGTTCAAATTGGAACGAAATTTTATAACCCGTATTTCCTGAAAATGTTTGAGTACATGTCTGGTAACACCTTGTACTTGATCTTGGTCTCGGGTACGGGTAAGGGGTGTTACAGCTCCTTCGAGGGGTAGACCACAGAAAAACCCGGGAAGTGGGACTGGCAGTCGAGGTACACCTAAAGATTCCACTATGAGGTCCGAAGGCAGAGCGCTTGCAAGGACTTATGCTATACGTGCCCATGAAGAGGCAAAGTCTCCTAATGTGATTACGAGTACCTTTTCTATCCATGATATATCTGTCGTTGTTTTGATTGACCTGGGTTCTACCCATTATTATATTTGTATGGAATTGATATCCCGTATGAACATGCTAGTCAAGTCCACCTAGTTTGTGGTAAAAGTGTCCAACCCGTTAGGCAAACATGTGTTAGTTGACCAAGTGTGTAGAAATTATCCTTTGACAACTAGAGTTCATTGTTTTCCAGCTAACTTGATGTTATTGCCGTTTAATGAATTTGATGTAATCCTTAGGATGGATTGGTTAACTTCTCATGGTGTTGTAGTTGACTGTGGACGAAAAGTTATCAAGTTGAAATGTGGGAGTGGGGATGTTCTTCGGGTTGAAACGGGTGAATTAGACAATTCGCTTATAGTGATATCGTCCATGTTGGTAGTGAGATATTTGAGAAAATGGTATGAAGCTTACCTCGCTTTTGTATTGAATACTCAAGCATCTGAATTGGAGATCGAGTCAGTACCAGTGGTATGTGAGTTCACTGATGTGTTTTCGGAGGAATTACCCAGATTACCTCTAGTGAGGGAAGTTGAATTTGGAGTTGAGTTAGTCCCTGGTATGGCAGCCATCTCGATTGCTCCGTATAGGATGGCTCAGACGAAGTTAAAGGAGTTGAAAGTTCAGCTACAAGAGTTAGTTGGATAAAGGTTTTGCGAGACCGAGCTATTCTCCGTGGGGTGCTCCGGTACTTTTTGTAAAAAAGAAAGACAGGTCGATGAGGCTATGTATAGATTACAGACAACTTAACAAGGTGACTGTAAAGAACAAGTATCCCTTGCCAAGGATAGATGATTTGTTTGACCAATTGAAAGGAGCCACTGTATTTTCCAAGATAGACTTAAGGTCTGATTATTACCAGCTCAGAGTAAAGGAGCAAGATGTACCGAAAACCGCATTTAGGACCAGGTATGGGCACTACAAGTTTCTTGTTATGCCCTTTGGTTTAATGAATGCCCCTGCAGTGTTTATGAACTTGATGAACCGTATTTTCTGGCCGTATTTGGATAAATTCGTGGTGGTCTTTATCGATGATATATTTATTTATTCTCGAGATGTGAGTGAACACGCGGAGCATTTGAGAACTATTTTACAGACCTTGAGGGATAAGCAGCTGTATGCCAAGTTTAGTAAAAGTGAGTTTTGGCTCCGAGAGGTCGGATTCTTAGGACACATCATGTCGGGTGATGGAATTAGAGTTGACCCAAGTAAGATCTCGGCTATTGTAGAGTGGAAACTACCGAGGAATGTGTCAGAGATTAAAAGCTTTTTGGGCTTAGATGGGTACTATAGACGATTTGTTAAAGGGTTCTCGATGATAGCTACTGTGATGACTAGACTGCTACAAAAAGAGGTCAAGTTCGAGTGGAATGATAAGTGCCAACAGAGTTTTGAGACATTAAAAGCTTTATTGACCAAAACCCTAGTTTTAGTGCAACTAGAATCGGGAAAGGAATTTTTGGTATATAGCAACGCCTCCTTGAATAGATTGGGGTGCGTACTCATGCAAGAAGATAAGGTCATAGCTTATGCTTTGAGACAGCTGAAGCCATATGAGAAAAACTACCCGAATCACGATTTAGAGTTTGCCACCATTGTATTTGCGTTGAAAATTTGAAGACACCATTTGTATGGCGAGAAATGTCGAGTGTTCACTGACCATAAAAGCCTTAAGTACTTGATGACTTAGAAGGAGTTGAACCTAAGACAACGGATATGGTTAGAGTTGATAAAAGACTACGAGTTGATAATCAACTACCACCCAGAAAAAGCAAACGTAGTCACCGATGCTCTGAGTAGAAAGTCATTATTCGCCTTGAGGGCCATGAACACTCGGTTGTCTGTGCCCAATGATGGTTCAGTTCTAGCAAAACTGAGAGCTAGATCGATGTTCCTTCAAGAGATCCGTGAAGCTCAGAAGGGTGATAAGGAATTGCAAGCCAAGATGACTTAGAACAAGATAGATGGCGAATCAGACTTTCGAATTGGTACCGATGGGTGTATAATGTTCAAAGATAGAGTTTGTGTATCCAAGGACAATGAACTTATTTAGAGGATTTTATGAGAGGCACATAGTGGTTGCTTGTCTGTCCATCCGGGTAGTGTAAAAATGTATAACATCTTGAAGAAAATGTACTTGTGGTCAAGAATGAAAAGAGACATTTCAGAGTTTGTTTCTAAGTGTCTAATTTGTTAGCAAGTGAAGGTCGAACGTTAAGTACCTTCGGGTTTACTTCAACCTGTGATGGTTTCCGAGTGGAAATGGGACCGTGTAACCATGGATTTCGTGTCAAGGTTGCCTTTGACACCAAGGAAAAATGATTCCATTTGGGTTGTTGTTGATAGACTTACCAAGTCAGCACATTTTATACCGGTGCATACCGACTAATCCATTGAGAAATTGGCTGAATTGTATGTTTCCGAGATTGTGAGACTTCTTGGAGTAACCTTGTCAATTATTTCAGATAGAGATTCGAGATTTACCTTGTGGTTTTGGAAGAAGTTACAAGAGGCGTTGGGAACAAAACTGAATTTTAGCACGGCTTTTCAACCTCAAACTGGCGGCCAGTCAGAAAGAGTGATTCAGATCTTAGAAGACATGTTGTGGTGTTGTGTTCTCGAGTTTCAAGGCAGCTGAGAAAGGTATTTACCGCTGGTAGAGTTTGCCTACAACAATAGTTATCAGTCAAGTCTAAAAAGGTGCCCTATGAGGCTTTGTATTGACGCAAGTGTTGAAAGCCCTTATATTGGACCCAATTTAAATAAAATCAAATTCATGGGGTTGACTTGGTCAAAGAAACTGAAGAGAAAGTTAAGGTGATTCACAACGGTGTAAAGGCCACTTCGAATAGACAGAAATCCTACGCGGATTTGAAACGAAAGGAAATTGAGTTTCAAGTCTGATAGGGTGTTTCTGAAAGTATCCCTGTGGAGGAAAGTCCTCAGATTCGGTAGAAAAGGCAAGCTAAGTCCTCATTTCATATGACCTTATGAGATTATCGAGAGAGTAGGGCCTGTTTCCTATCGATTGGCTTTGCCACCAGAATTGGAAAAGATTCACGATGTGTTTCATGTGTCCATGTTACGTCAATATAGATCAGACCCTTCGCATGTGATTGCGACAACTGAGGTTGAGATTCAGCCGTATATGACTTATGGCGAAGAGCTGATTAAGATTTTGGCTCGGGAGGTTAAACAATTGAGGAATAAAAGTATAGCACTCGTGAAAATTTTGTGGCATAGACATGGAGTCGAGGAAGCCACATGGGAACCCGAGGAGACCATAAGAGATCAATACCCCAACTTATTCACTGGTAAGATTTTCGAGGACGAAAATCCCTAAGGGGGGAATTGTAATAGCTCGATGGACTTAGTCAGAACAGTGGTTTTGGGACACAATCCGAGGCTTAGAAATTATTTTATTATTATTTTGGTGTCATGGTATGATTATATGAGTGCATGAAAAATTTGGTGAGCTAATTTTAACAATTTCATGCTTAATTGTGAAAAAGGACTAAATCGCATAAAGTGCAAAAGTACTATTTTATTAGCTAAAGGAGTAAATTGACTATGAATCATATTGTGGTGGTCTTTAAAGGACAAATAGACCCTTTTGAGAGAGGTGGCCGGTCATGGGAGACAAAGAAATAGAAAAGTCAACTTTTGGTGAAGTTAGATGATAAAAATTGAATAAAATAAAACAAATAGGAAAAGTTGTCATTTTTCTCATCTCTTTCCTTCTTTCTCCATCGATTTATCTTTAAGAAAACAACCATGGAAGCTTAAAATTTTGCAGCAACCTTAAACTCTTGCAAGTAAATCTTGGTGGTCTTTCTTGATAATTTTTGTGTTCTAGGAACCCCTAAAGCTTAATCTAACTATTGAGGGGACTATTTTGCAAAATGGTTGAGAGTCTAGGGTTTTTCCATGAAAAAATATGTGTTGTTAACTGAAATTTTATGGAAGAATATGAGTTATGGTTGTGAGATAAACAACATTTGTAAAGTGATTTTCATGGAAAATCCCTAAAAAGACCATTTTGTAAAAGTTATAAAATAGGTTGTAATTGTGTGAAAGAGTGGAAATTTGGGGTTTTCATAAGAGTAATAAATGGTCGGTTAGGCTTGGCTAATAAGGAAATTCAATAAAAAAATCAATTTCCAGGCCTAAGGGTAAAATGGTCATTATGTGAAAGTCTAGGGGCAAAATGGTCTTTTTGCCCAAATTATAAATTATTGAGCATCTAGATTTAATTGATACATAAATGACTAAATGTTTCCATTTTAGATCAAGAAATACGAAAACCAAACTTGGACCGGGGAAAGGCTAAGCTTGTGGATTAGGCCGATTAGTTGCTCACATTTTGTAAGCCAAGGTAAGTTGTATGTTGATAATGCAACTATATTGTTATGATTTGTGATTGAATTGATATTGCATAAATTGCTTTGATTGTGAATATGAGTATGCATGTTGAGAAATTAATGCAATAAAGACTTCCAGTTGAACATTAGGAATAGAATTGGATATTCATGCCATGACATTGGGTGATATGTGTGCTAGTGTAAGACATGTCTGTGACATGCATCAGCCACATTATGAGAGCCAGTGCAAGACATGTCTGGGACATGCATCAGCTTCGAGATATATAAGCTAGTGTAAGACACATCTGTGACATGCATTGGCATTAAGACGAGAGCTAGTGTAAGACTTGTCTGAGACATGCATTAACCTCGAGATATAAAAGCTAGTGTAAGACCTGTCTGGGACATGGCGTCAGCTTGTTGTGTGTCAGTGTAAAACCTGTCCGGGACATGGCATCGACACCGATAGATGAGAGCCAGCGTAAGACCTGTCTAGGACACGACATCGGTCTCAATATATGAAAGTCGGTGAAAGACCTGTCTGGGACCTGGCATCGACTTTGATATGCTAGCCAGTGTAAGACAATGTCTGGGACATGGTGTTGGCATCTTATCTCATTTTTGGGGCTATTGAATATCTTGTAGTATTCTAAATGGTTCAACAGGAGATTTATGATATATATATATCAAAATGAGAGAACTTATGACCATGTGCTGAGTGGTACAGGTACCTAAATGAGAATTTCAAAATAAGAGCTTCATTTACGTTGTATGTTTAGTAAGAAGGAAAGTGAGTAAGTTATGCTTATGACCATCTGTGTATTTTCCATGAAGTATGAATGTGAATTCAATCAGCGTTATATTCTTGGTGAGAGATGAATATGAAACATTAATATTTATGAATCCTCACTTTCTTGTGCAAATTGAGTTATATTGGGAGTATGATCCCTTATGGTAACTTGTAGTTATTTCATTATTTACGTGCGACTTATTAAGCTTTATGCTTACCTCTTTTCCTTTCCATTTTCTTTTAGTGCCGCCAATGTAGCTTGTAGATCATTGCCTTACGTTGGAGAAGCCAGTCACACTATCCCTAAAGCATTTGGTGTAGCTAGTTTTATCAGTTTGATTATGTCATGTATATGAACTAGGCTTTTTGTAATGGTCACATTGTTTTGGGCCAAACGAGTGGCTTGTCATAGCTATTGAGTCATTTGCCATGGATGGTGGCTAATATTGGTTATTGATAATACATATGATGATCTTCTTTTGGGAATGAGTAAATTGAAAGATTTTGCATGTTGTTGAGTTTGTTTGTGAATAAGTAGAGTGGCCCTAATGTATGAAATGTTCAGTTGGGGGCTGATTTAGCCATGTGGTTGTGTATGAAATCGGTTTGTCTTGGTGTAGTATAGTTTGGTGCAAGTAAAGGTGGCAAAAAGGCTTGGTAAATAGCCTATTTCTGTGTACACGGCTAGATACACGGGCGTGTGCCTAGGCTGTGCGTGGCTTATGGTCAGCCCCATCTGCGTGTTGCTCGACCGTGTGTCCCCTGCACCTCGAATTTGCAGGTCAGTATGCATGCTAGTAAATGCACGGGCAGAGACACGACCGTATGTCTCAGCCGTGTAGAGGACACGGCCTCTGGCCACGGGCGTGTGCCTTGGCCGTGTGCATCTAATTGGTTGCTGAAGTTAGAAACAGAATGTCAAGGTTTTTACACACGAGCTGCGACATAGGCGTGTCATCGCCGTGTGAGGGACAAGCGCGTGTGCCCGGCCGTGTGAAAACCCTTATAGGTTCAAATTTGGAATTATATTCACACGGTTTTGGGACACGGGCATGTCCCCTTGTGCTTAGGCCATGTAAACCACACGGGCCTTCAGCACGACCATATGAAAATGGCCGCACGAGCATTTCGCCTTTCAACATGGGTGTCTGCCCTTGTTTCAAGTGACATATTTCAATGTTTTCAACGGTGTTCAGATTAATCCCGGATCGTTTCCTAAATGTGATTTGGGCCTTGTAGGCCCAAATTAAGAATTTTTAGATTAAGAGTGGAAAGTTTTAAATTTGATCTAGTTTTCATAACTCGGAAATGATTGTATGCATGTATTTAAGTCAGGTAATGCCTCGTGCCCGGTGTTGACCTCGGACTTGGGTAAGAGGTGTCACAGGATCCAATTTAATCGAACCCTGATGGAAAATATAGATGTGAGTCGAATAAATGGATTAAAAAAAGAAACGAGAAATTGAGGTGAATGAATCATATGCTATGGAATATAAATTAATGTAATGCAATGATAAAAAGCATAAATAATATATTGATATGAGTTTGCCAAATGAAATAGGGTATGGATTTTGGTACATGAGACATGATGTAACATCCCTAATCCAAATCCATTGCCAGAATAGGGTTATAAGGTATTACGAATGCATACATAATAATTTATAAAACAAATAGTAAAATTTTACGAAACATTAACATTAAACAAACATCTCATTTCATACTCGAACCCTGCCATCTTTAAAAACAATCATATAAATATAATGTGTAACCATGCTTTGAAACATATAGTAACAATTGTTAATTAGTAACTATTAAACATACAACAAATACTGCATTAATAAATCTCACAAATATTTCAAGCATAATTTCAAAATTTATAACATTATGCGCATGGTACATATTAGTAGGAACCATTTGATTAATAACTTAAACTAAAAAATCAGCTTACCTAATTTGCATAAAAAAATCATGATTCCTTATAGCTTAAATTACTATCCATTTGGTCATTTTCCAATGCCTTAGCCGAATATACACTTGCTAAATACATATGCTTATTCAATGTCCACTTTCATTTTACTCAACCATATCACACGCATGTAACATTTCATAAAATAAATTCCATACATCAATCATAATTTGCATTTCATGTCAAGCACTTCACAAGTTTATATATATACATAATTTAACCAAACTCTCAAATAAAAAACAAACATAAACATGGCCGAAATGCATAAAATTTAATATTAATCATAGCCATTTATGAATAAACATAATTTTCCTAATTAATCTATTGCTGAATCTCAAACAACTTATATTCATTACCTAAACTTAATATCATAGCTGAATACATTCATCAAACACATATATCTTTAACATTTTTAGCAAAATAAACTCATCCATAATCAAACATACTAAACCTCAAATATTAATAAATCATATCAACTTCACTTCCTTTATATGCCATAACCGAATTTACCTTAATACCAATTCACATAACAAAACCTTAACAAAGCATATCAAACGAGATTCACATATATATACTTATATATATAAGCCATAGCCGAAACACCAAAACCAAACATAACCATCATTTGATCAAAGCATAAAATCCAAGCTTAACAAAATAATAAGCCATTTTCGCATGGCTCATATTTACATACCACAAAATCAAATATATAAACTAGCCTATACATGCCATAAGTTTAAGTTCAAACTTATAAAAGTACCGAAACAGTCGATAGTGTGATAGACTTCTCTGACGATCCCCAAGCCCGTAACTAGCTTTCACAATCTATAAAACATAGAGCAAACATACACAGTAAGCTTTCACAGCTTAATAAGTCATAAGCAAATAAGACATTCAGTCACATTCATAATTCAATTTAGCTAAACTAAAATAAACCATCATAAATTCATATACATTTCCAAACTTATAATTTCATATCTCAAGACATATAATTTTGCATAAGTTTTCCTTTGGCCGAATAGTCAATTGAACATTAGCATGTTTAACCTTCATTTTCTACACCATAATTACATTATTTAGTCGACTGTGTACATTCCCATATGCATACACGACTGTGTACATTCACATATGCATACACATAGTTCTCATTAACATATAACTTTTATATCATCAATTCAAACATCTAACTTACCATATTTTCATAACTTAGTATGAATACATACCTGAGCCTTTTAACTTGATATTACATTCGGTCTTAACTTATCATTCCCTGTTGAACCATTCAGAATTAAATAGGATACTTGGATAGTCGCACATATCATACAATGCCAACGTCCCAAACGTGGTCTTACATGTAATCACATATCGATGCCACTGTCTGGCCCAGACAGGGACTTACACGTAATCACATATCGATGCCAACATCCTAGACGTGGTCTTACATGTAATCACATATCGATACCAACATCCCAGATGTGGTCTTACACGTAATCACATATCGATGCCAACATCCCAGACGTGGTCCTGCACGTAATCACATATCGATGCCAACGTCCCAGACGTGGTCCTGCACGTAATCACATATCGATGCCAACGTCCCAGACGTGGTCTTACACGTAATCACATATCGGAATCACATATCAATGCCAGCTCAAAAATGTACCATTATAAAATCGAATTATAAGACCATATAACACACAAATCATACCACATTCACATTTTTCATTACTCAATGCCGATTCATAACTTACTAATAATCATTACAATTATTTATAGATCATATATATTGAAATTTAACAACATCTATTTGATTATAAACTTACCTCAGACAACGATAATCGGAATGGGACGATTATTTGACAACTTTGGTTTTCCCTCGATCCAAATCTAATTTCTTTGGTTCTTGATCTAAACATATTCAAACTAAACTCATTCAAACATAATTTCATTCAATTTATTCCAAAAACACATAAATGAGTAAATTACCATTTTGCCCCTAATAATTTACACTTTTTACAATTTAGTTCAAATTGCACAAAACACAAAACAAGCAAAATTTGAGTACACCATGCTTAGGCTGAATCTTCCTTTTGCTCATAAAATTCCATACATTTCATTTATTTCACATTTTAGTCCCTTAAATTATTATTTTTACAATTTAGCCCTAATTACTCAAATTCATCAAAAATTCCAATACAAAACATATTAATCCAAAACATATCTTTCATAATTCATCTACTAACATCACGAAACTCAATTATTCATCAATGTCATAATTCAAAATATTCATCAAAATAAAAAATTAAAGCATGGGCTTTGTACATTTCACTGCAACGATCTCAAAAATGTAAAAATTATCAAAAACTGAGCTAGTTACATACCTTGATTATGCTACCAAATGGTCCAGAATTTCAAAGCTTATTCTTTCTCTTTTCTTTTAGCATTCGGTCATGGTGGAAAAAGATGAATGCATGTGTTTATTTTATGTTTTATTATAACATATATATTATTTAACATTTTACATTTTTAACCTTTATTAATTAATATGTAACCATTATAAAATAAGGTCACAATCGTCCATCACCTTTAACTATGGTCTAATTACAACTTAAAAACTTCAAATTATAAAGACTACCACAGTTTGGCCATTACAAATTAAACTATCAAATTTTCATTTTACGCGATTAAGCCCTTTTATTAAATGAGGCACTCAAACGATAAAGTTTTCGAATGAAATTTTCACACACATAATAAACATAGAAAATAATTTTTAAATATTTTTCTGACTCAAATTCGTGGTCCCGAAACCACCATTCCAAATAGGGTCTAAATTGGGCTGTTACACATGAATGAATGGAAATTGTTGATAATTAGATCACATTTTGATTGTATTCTTGACATGCTATTATTAATTTATTATTTATTTGAATCATGAAAGTACCATTGAGCTATATTGCTTAGCGTATGGTCGTTTATTTTCATGCATTGGTAACAGTCAATCTCGAGGTTTCGAGAAGTGAAATAGCATCTAGATCACAACCTTCAACTTAGTAAGTTTGTATAGTCTCATTATGTTATCAATAAGTGGCATGTACCTAAGGTTGAGTTGGTCTTATATTGAGAAATGTCATTTTGGTACTTTGGATTAAAAATGTTATCTTGAATGGGAGCATATGAATAGAAAATATATATATGTATGAAGCATATGACTTAAATGGATTTGGATATGTTTAAGATTATATGTATTAAGATGTTATGGATGTTAATGAAGTTAATTGGGTCATTGAAATAATGTTTAAGATTAATTGAATTATATTTTTGGGTCACTTAGGCCATTTGAATTGTGATATTGATAGGTTTGATTTAAATGATGCAAAGTTTGGGGGATTCTATCTTCAAAATCGCAACATTCATCTTTTATCCCCATGGTCGCGATTCTCCCCTATTGAGGTCATGACATTGGATTTCCCTACCCTTAACGTTGTGACATCCTTTGTTGAAGTCACAATGTTAACCTATTATTCTCAATGTTGTGATTGTTGGAAAAATTTTAGTTTGAAAATGGTTTTCTTGTACAGCGAAAAATTAAAATTTTAAAAATCGACCCAGCTAGTGATATTTGTAGGAATAAAACCTAACTGAATTCAACTTGTGTTTCTGGTTTAGCAGACGTTCGTTGTTCTCGACTTTCAACAAAATGATCTTCTTAGCTATTCTTGTGCCACGAATTGCTTCGAGTGTGGGCTCGAACCATTTGAATCGAAACACAAAATTAGAAAAAGTTCTCACTTTTTTATTTGAGGTGTAAACAAAAATTCTTTATTCTTTAATAGAAACTGATAGAATTTTTATTCTAAAAAATTATATTTGATAGTTGAAAATAAATTCTCTCTATTTTTTGGCAGAGCAACAATCTCTCAAAGTTGTGTAAATAGCTCTACTGGTGCCATCTATTTATAGGAAGAGAATGTAGGAACCTTGTTGAGTTGTAGTGGTTTATTTCAAATAGAAAAACAACTTCCTACTTAGAGTAGCAGTGGGGTGGAGGGCACACCCTAGCATTCCTACAAGGGTTGCTGCTATAACACCTCTAACTCGAATCCATCACCAGAATAGGGTTACAGTGTATTATCAGAGTTTACAATTCAAACGAACAAAAAATTTAAACATTTCATATCATATAATATTCATGTTAGAAACCAATCAAAATCATACATACTGTCCCTTATACGAGCCCTTGAGGCCCAAAATACGGGTTAGAAACAAGGCGGGAGCAAATCAGAAACTTAGAGAATTTTTCAGAATACATTAAAAATTTTCAAAGCTGTAGGGGTCACATGGCCTTGTGGCCAGGCCGTGTCTTAGGCCGTGTGGAGGACACGGCCTCTGGCCACGGGCGTGTGCCTTGGCTGTGTGCATCTAATTGGTTGCTGACGCTAGAAACAGAATGTCAAGGTTTTTACACACGGGTTGCGACATGGGCGTGCCATGGCCGTGTGAGGGATAAGCGCGTGTGCCCGGCTGTGTGAAAACCCATATAGGTTCAAATTTGGAATTATATTCACACGGGTTTCGTCCACGGGCATGTCCCCTTGTGCTTAGGCCGTGTGAACCACACGGGCCTTCAGCACGGCCATATGAAAATGGCCGCACGAGCGTGTTGCCTTTCGACATGGGCGTCTGCCCCTGTTTCAAGTGACATATTTCAAAGTTTTCAACGGTGTTCAGATTGATCCCAGATCATTTCCTAAATGTGATTTGGGCCTTGTAGGCCCATATTAAGAATTTCTAGATTAAGAGTGGAAAGTTTTAAATTTGATCTAGTTTTCATAACTCGGAAATGATTGTATGCATGTATTTAATTCAGGTAATGCCTCGTGCTCGGTGTCGACCTCGGACTTGGGTAAGGGGTGTTACACGATCAAATTTAATTGAGCCCTAATGGAAAATATAGATGTTAGTCGAATAAATAGATTAAAAAAAGAAACGAGAAATTGAGGTGAATGAATCATATGCTATGGAATATAAATTAATGTTATGCAATGATAAAGAGCATAAATAGTATATTGATATGAGTTTGCCAAATGAAATAGGGTATGGATTTTGGTACATGAGACATGATGTAACATCCTTAATCCAAATCCGTTGCCAGAATGGGATTATAAGGTATTTCCGGACCAGACACAACTTCCAAACGATTACATAAACTCTTAGGCCATTACGAATGCATACATAATAATTTATAAAACACATAGTAAAATTTTACGAAACATTAACATTAAACAATCATCTCATTTTATACTCGAACCCTGTCATCTTTAAAAACAATCATATAAATATAATGTGTAACCATGCTTTGAAACATATAGTAACAATTGTTAATTAGTAACTATTAAACATACAACAAATACTGCATTAATAAATCTCACAAATATTTCAAGCATAATTTCAAAATTTGTAACATTATGCGCATAGTACATATTAGTAGGAACCATTTGATTAATAACTTAAACTAAAAAATCAGCTTACCTAATTTGCATAAAAACAATCATGATTCTTTATAGCTTAAATTACTATTCATTTGGTCATTTTCCAATGCCTTAGCCGAATATAAACTTGCTAAATACATATGCTTATTCAATGTCCACTTTCATTTTACTCAACCATATCACACGCATGTAACATTCCATAAAATAAATTCCATACATCAATCAAATGTTGCATTTCATGTCAAGCACTTCACAAGTTTATATATATATACATAATTTAACCAAACTCTCAAATAAAAAACAAACATAAACATGGTCGAAATGCATAAAATTTAATATTAATCATAGCCATTTATGAATAAACATAATTTTCCTAATTAATCTATTGCTGAATCTCAAATAACTTATATTCATTACCTAAATTTAATATCATAGCTGAATACATTCATCAAACACATATATCTTTAACATTTTTAGCAAAATAAACTCATCCATAATCAAACATACTAAACCTCAAATATTAATAAATCATATCAACTTCACTTCCTTTATATGCCATAACCGAATTTACCTTAATACCAATTCACATAACAAAACCTTAACAAAGCATATCAAACGAGATTCATATATATATATACTTATATATATAAGCCATAGTCGAAACACCAAAACCAAACATAACCATCATTTGATCAAAGCATAAAATCCAAGCTTAACAAAATAATAAGCCATTTTCGCATGGCTCATATTTACATACCCCAAAATCAAATATATAAACTAGCCTATACATGCCATAAGTTCAAGTTCAAACTTATAAAAGTACCGAAACAGTCGATAGTGTGATAGACTTCTCTGACGATCCCCAAGCCCGTAACTAGCTTTCACAATCTATAAAACATAGAGCAAACACACACAGTAAGCTTTCACAGCTTAATAAGTCATAAGCAAATAAGACATTTAGTCACATTCATAATTCAATTTAGCTAAACTAAAATAAAACATCATAAATTCATATACATTTCCAAACTTATAATTTCATATCTCAAGACATATAATTTTGCATAAGTTTTCCTTTGGCCGAATAGTCAATTGAACATTAGCATGTTTAACCTTCATTTTCTACATCGCAATTACATTATTTGGCCGACTGTGTACATTCACATATGCATATACATAGTTCTCATTAACATATAACTTTTATATCATCAATTCAAACATCTAACTTACCATATTTTCATAACTTAGTATGAATACATACCTGAGCCTTTTAACTTGATATTACATTCGGTCTTAACTTATCATTGTCTGTTGAACCATTCAGAATTAAATAGGATACTCGGTTAGTCACACATATCATACAATGCCAACGTCCCAGATGTGGCCTTACATGTAATCACATATCGATGCCACTGTCTGGCCCAGACAGGGTCTTACACATAATCACATATTGATGCCAACATCCTTGTAACACCCCAAACTCAGCCCAGATGTTATGGCCGAATCTGACGTGCCACATTGGAGTTGAAAACCCACGTTCCGTTTTAGTGTTTTAAAACCATATATTTTGTTGAGTTAACAAAGTGTATGGAAGCTGGGCACCAGGTAGGTATCCGAGACAGAGGAGGTGAGCCATGAAGGCTGCTTAAGTATCAAGCTCTTTGATTGGATCCAATCCTAGACATGCCCACAACCATAGCCACACTTTGTTATATCGAGTTTAAATTTGTTTAAGTGGACGACTTTGATAAATCGATTAATCGTAGTGTTGAGATATTTTGAAAACAAGTATCATTTTGCAAACATGTCCTAAGTCTAGCCCATTTGAATAATTATCAACCGGGTTTAAAGTTATTAAAAATAAACTAATCCCGAAAAGAAATAAAAGAAAAGTTAAAATGGCCTTATTACAACCCAAAAATAAATAATAATTAAAGGACATTTACTGAAAACCAATGCTTGTTTAAAAGCCCAAAGAAAATCACCGTGGCTACTCTGAATCCCCTCCGGCCCAAGTCCCCACATCTAAGCTCACCTGCAAGGTTAAGGAAAGGGGGGTGAGTTTGGAAACTCAATGTGCAACAAGCCCCTTTCAGAGCCCAAAACAATAACAGCCTGTTGGGCCTAAGCCCAAATCCAATCTCAAACATGTACTGGGCCATAGCCCTTTTCATATTTCATATTTCATAACACTGGGCCGAAGCCTTTTCATATTTCATATTACTAGGCCGAAGCCTTTACTGTAAATGGTATGGCCCATAAGCCCATTTTTTTATATCACATATAATGTCAATGAAAGAATGCAAGCCCATTTGGGGAGACTACTCAACCCACCATCCGCTACTCTCCACCCGTACCAACCAACACACCATGTGGGGATTAACTCGACCCAGCCCGCCATAACTCTCCACTGGCAGCATAGCTGCTTTATCATATAACTGGAGGCCTAGCCTCTTTTAGTAACTGGGGAAAAAGCCCTTTTTATAACTGGGGCATAAGCCCTTTATCATAACTAGGGCATAAGCCCTTCATCATAACTGGGGCATAAGCCCTTTATCATAACTGGGGCATAAGCCCTTTAATAACTGGGGCATAAGCCCTTTAATAACTGGGGCATAAGCCCTTTAATAACTGGGGCATAAGCCCTTTTGCACTTCCTCCATCCATATAAAAACCCAACCCAATGCATTTATGAACATCTCATGTGCATATCATACATATCATGTGCATATCATACATGTCGTGTGCATATCATACATATCATGTTTATCAAAATCCCATGCATTAAGTTCATAAATAAACCCTAGGGGTGTAATGGTCATTTTTACCTAGGGGCAAAACGGTCATTTTCATGTTATAAGGGTAATCTTGTAATTTTACCAAAAATTAGGGTTTCCATGTTCATTAACGATTACTAACAATTCATGGGTGCAAACAGTGATTCTAGCCTATTTTTAGCGAAATCGAGTTATTGGGCCAAAAACCCCTAATGGGCCCTACTTAGCCGATTTTGTCATCTAGTCCCATTTAGCCTATATCCATAACAGCATTAACAGTCTTAACACGCAATTTAATAGATTTTCGTTTTCTACCAATTTTACCCAAATGGGCCCGAAAGCCTATTGGGCCCTATTTCAGCCCCCCGAGGCCCAACTTACCGTGAACGCCAAAAACATGTCCTTACCATTTCCATTGTTCCCGATCATCATCTCATCGATTCTAACTAACTAGTGAGCGTTCGCTTGCTCACAAGTCCTCGAAATGCTAGAATTTTGGCATTTCGGCTTTTCAACATTTATCGCTTTAAGCTATGAAAAAGGGTTCGTTACACACCTGATTTGCGATATTCCTTGACGAGATCTCCTATGCGATTTCTCCTATAATCAACCACTTATAGATTAGACCATGTTAAAATTAAACCAAATCGAAAACTACCTATTATCATCACTTACACATTCGGCCACCATCCACAATGGCCCTTGGGTTCATACCTTTGCCGAAGTTGATGACTAGATTTAGTCACTCCGATGATCCAAGCTTTTCACACACTCCTTGATCCGTAGCCTTTAATCCTCACTAGCACCAACAAACCAAATAACACCAAAAACCCTTTTAGCCTTAGTCGACAGAGGGGTTTTCAGCTTTTCTTAAACCACAAGATACAAATGGAAAGAAGGTTCGAATACTTACCAAGAGATCTACTCGTTGAAGAACGTTCCAAATACCTTCCTACCCCATATCCGTTGTGAATCCAACTTAAACGTGCGTAGAAAATAGATCTAAATATTAATTCCCGAATCACTAAAATATGAAGCTTTCGACTTTTTAGCAAATATTAATCTAAGCTATTACGAGGGTTAGTACACACCTGTTACGGGTTGAAGTTGAAACATTTCCAAAATCAATCGCCTACGATAACAACCACCTGCCACTCAAACTTAACTAATCCAATATCAATATATGTAAATCCTAAGCA
The DNA here is from genome assembly GCF_007990345.1 of Gossypium hirsutum. Taxonomy (NCBI): domain Eukaryota; kingdom Viridiplantae; phylum Streptophyta; class Magnoliopsida; order Malvales; family Malvaceae; genus Gossypium; species Gossypium hirsutum. The sequence goes on from NC_053436.1 coordinate 37,719,744, forward strand.
CATCAGTCATCCGGAACATAAGGGCATATTCGTCATTTTACCATACAGGGGTATTACGGTCACTTTACCCTACAGGGGCTTTACGATCTTTTTACCTAATAGGGGTATTTTAGTCATTTCATCTTACAAGGGTGTTTTGGTAAATCTACAAACCAAAGGTATTTCAGTAATTTTGTAAACCAAAGGTATTTCTATAATTTTTAGAAAGTCAAGGGTATTTCTGTGACTTTGTAAATCAGGGGTATTTTGGTAATTTTACAAATTGAGGGTATTTCGGTAATTTCACAAACCAGTGGTATTTTGGTAATTTTACAAACTAGGGGTATTTTGGTAATTTTACAAATTGAGGGTATTTTTATAATTTTACAAACCAAGGGTATTTTAGCAATTTTACAGACTAGGGTATTTTAGTAATTTTGTAAATCGAGGGTAAAACAATAATTCTGTAAATTAAGGGTAAAACAGTAATTCTATAAATCAAGGGTAAAACGGTACTTCTGTAAATCGAGGGTAAAATGGTAATTCTGTAAGTCGAGGGTAAAACGGTAATTATGTAAATCGGGGGTACTTTGGTAATTTTACAAGTCGAGGGTATTTCAATAATTGGTAAACTAAAGTATTCTAAACATGGATAACAATACTAATGGCTCTAAAGCCCATTCTCGGCCCAAATGGGCCCACACGCTCGTGTGGCCCTTTTAGCCCAAATCTAGCCACAAATATTAGATTCACCTAGCCTAGCCCAATATTTACTACACAATCAAACAACTTATCCGATTGGGCCTACAGGCCCATTAGGCCCACATGACCCCTTTCGACCCATCGCGGCCCAAAGTAGCCATCCTACAGCTAGAGTAGTAAGAAATACACACCTGGTAGGAGACTGGAGTTAATCCACACTCCGAGCACTCTTAGCCGACGCCCAACCCAAACGAGCACGCCATACAGCGAAAGGGATCAGCCAAGAAAGGTACATTTACTCTCCTCATGGTTCCCTCTATTTAAAACCAGCTTCACAACCACTCTTATATTAGCTTCCTGATGTGGGATCCCTCCAACATTAGAGTTTAAATTCAACACCAACTCTTGCCGCCCCCTGTTAGCAAAATAAATGCTCTTTGCTTGCCATGGGATTCGAACCTATGCCTCCCCTTAAATGCTCCACACGCTACTTGCCACTAAGCCACAAGGCTTTTTGTGTCATATTTTATCCCCAATTAATTATAAGGTCTAAAGGCCAAAGTCCAAGTTCCCTTTAAAAACCCAAAATAAATTGCAAGAGCCAAGGCTTGAACCCAGGCTCCCACACAACCTTAATGACGCCACAACCACTAGACTACAAGCTTCCTTGTGTCATTTATTTAACACAATAATTTAAAAACCCTCATCCAAGCATCCAGGTTTTTTTCACTTAATACCAAAATTTTTGCTAAAGCCCAAGTTTGAACCCAAGATTTCTCTAACACTTCTCAAAGCCATTAACCACTAAAGCAAACATTTAATTGTGTCATTTCATTGCACAATTAAATACCTATATAAAACCTCCTTACGGACCCACACTCAAGGCCCAATACTTCTAGGCCCAAATTCGGGGTGTTACAATCCTAGACGTGGTCTTACACGTAATCACATATCGATGCCAACGTCCCATATGTGGTCTTGCACGTAATCACATATCGATACCAACATCCCAGATGTGGGCTTACACGTAATCACATATTAGAATCACATATCAATGCCAAATAAAAAATGTACCATTATAAAACCGAATTATAAGATCATATAACACACAAATCATACCACATTCACATTTTTCATTACTCAATGCCGATTCATAACTTACTAATAATCATTACAATTATTTATAGATCATATATATTGAAATTTAACAACATCTATTTGATTATAAACTTACCTTGGACAACGATAATCGAAACGGAACGATTATTTGACAACTTTGGTTTTCCCTCGATCCAAATCTAATTTCTTTGGTTCTTGATCTAAACATATTCAAACTAAACTCATTCAAACATAATTTCATTCAATTTAGTCCAAAAACACATAAATGAGTAAATTACCATTTTGCTCCTGACAATTTACACTTTTTACAATTTAGTTCAAATTGCACAAAACACAAAACATGCAAAATTTGAGTACACCATGCTTAGGCCAAATCTTCCTTTTGTTCATAAAATTCCATACACTTCATTTATTTCACATTTTAGTCCCTTAAATTATTATTTTTACAATTTACTCGTAATTACTCAAATTCATCAAAAATTCCAATACAAAACATATTAATCCAAAAAATATCTTTCATAATTCATCTACTAACATCATGAAACTCAATTATTCATCAATGGCATAATTCAAAATATTCATCAAAATAAAAAATTAAAGCATGGGCTTTGTACATTTCACTGCAACAATCTCAAAAATGTAAAAATTATCAAAAACTGAGCTAGTTACATACCTTGATTATGCTACCAAATGGTCCAGACTTTCAAAGCTTATTCTTTCTCTTTTCTTTTAGCATTCGGTCATGGTGGAAAAAGATGAATGCATGTGTTTATTTTATGTTTTATTATAACATATATATTATTTAACATTTTACATTTTTAACCTTTATTAATTAATATGTAACCATTATAAAATAAGGTCACAATCGTCCATCACCTTTAACTATGGTCTAATTACAACTTAAAAACTTCAAATTATAAAAACTACCACAGTTTGGCCATTACAAATTAAACTATCAAATTTTCATTTTACGCGATTAAGCCCTTTTATTAAATGAGGCACTCAAACGATAAAGTTTTCGAATGAAATTTTCACACACATAATAAACACAGAAAATATTTTCTAAATATTTTTCTGACTCAAATTCTTGGTCCCGAAACCACCGTTCCAAATAGGGTCTAAATCGAGTTGTTACACATGAATGAATGGAAATTGTTGATAATTAGATCACATTTTGATTGTATTCTTGACATGCTATTATTAATTTATTATTTATTTGAATCATGAAAGTACCATTGAGCTATATTGCTTAGCGTATGGTCGTTTATTTTCATGCATTGGTAACAGTCAATCTCGAGGTTTCGAGAAGTGAAATAGCGTCTAGATCACAACCTTCAACTCAGTAAGTTTGTATAGTCTCATTATGTTATCAATAAGTGGCATGTACCTAAGGTTGAGTTGGTCTTATATTGAGAAATGTCATTTTGGTACTTTGGATGAAAAATGTTATCTTGAATGGGAGCATATGAATAGAAAATATATATATGTATGAAGCATATGACTTAAATAGATTTGGATATGTTTAAGATTATACGTATTAAGATGTTATGAATGTTAATGAAGTTAATTGGGTCATTGAAATAATGTTTAAGATTAATTGAATTACATTTTTGGGTCACTTAGGCCATTTGAATTGTGAGATTGATAGGTTTGATTTAAATGATGCAAAGTTTGGGGGATTCTATCTTCAAAATCGCAACATTCATCTTTTATCCCCATGGTCGCGATTCCCCCCTATTGAGGTCATGACATTGGATTTCCCTACCCTCAACGTTGTGACATCCTTTGTTGAAGTCACAATGTTAACCTATTATTCTCAATGTCGTGACTGTTGGAAAAATTTTAGTTTGAAAAATGGTTTTCTTGTACAGCGAAAAATTAAAATTTTAAAAATCGACCCAGCTAGTGATATTTGTAGGAATAAAACCTAACTAAATTCATACTTGTGTTTCTGGTTTAGTAGATGTTCGTTGTTCTCTACTTTCAACAAAATGATCTTCTTAGCTATTCTCGTGCCACAAATTGCTTCGAGTGTGGGCTCGAACCATTTGAATCGAAACACAAAATTAGAAAAAGTTCTCACTTTTTTATTTGAGGTGTAAACAAAAATTCTCTATTCTTTAATAGAAACTGATAGAATTTTTATTCTAAAAAATTATATTTGATAGTTGAAAATAAATTCTCTCTATTTTTCGGTAGAGCAACAATCTCTCAAAGTTGTGTAAATAGCTCTACTGGTGCCATCTATTTATAGGAAGAGAATGTAGAACCCTTGTTGAGTTGTAGTGGTTTATTTCAAATAGAAAAACAACTTCCTACTTAGAGTAGCAGTGGGGTGGAGGGCACACCCTAGCATTCCTACAAGGGTTGCTGCTGTAACACCTCTAACTCGAATCCATTACCGGAATAGGGTTACAGAGCATTATCAGAGTTTACAATTCAAACGAACAGAAAATTTAAACATTTCATATCATATAATATTCATGTTAGAAGCCAATCAAAATCATACATACTGTCCCTTATACGAGCCCTCGAGGCCCAAAATACGGGTTAGAACAAGTCGGGAGCAAATCAGAAACCTAGAGAATTTTTTTGAATACACTAAAAAATTTCAAAGCTGTAGGGGTCACATGGCCTTGTGGCCAGGCCGTGTCTTAGGCCGTGTGGGCATTCGAAATAGGGACACACGGCCTTGTCCCAGCCCGTGTCTATGCCCTTGTAACTCTCTGACTTTGTCACATGGCCAAACTACACCCCCGTGAGCTAAGCCATGTACCCTTCGAACTAACCTCACATGCCCATGTGCTAGGTCATGTGCAAGGCCGTGTAACATTTTAGGTTGCAATCCTTTAAAGCTATAGGGGACACATGGGCATGTCACCTGGCCATGTGTCACACACGGTTGAGACAGACGCCCGTGTCTCTGCCCGTCTAGACAAAAATAGGCCATTTTACAAGCCATTTTTCTCACCCAAATTGGCACCAACCTACACTCAACATTGCAAACATACACAAGCTATAATCAAGCATCCAAAACAAGCAAGAACAGGCTTTAAACATGTTGTATATACACATATAACCAATATGCCCTTAGGCACCTCAAATGACAAGTATAAATATGTGCAACCATTAGATCCATGTAACCAAGTGATCAACTAACTTATATGTATAATTGCCTCAATACATAACATGTAAATCATTTACCAAAACTTACCATTAGGTACCAGTTGTACCATACATCAATAGCATCAAAATACCTTTATGCTTACCAAAATAAGACACCAAATTACCTTAAGCTATAAGACATCACATATACACATCCAACTATTATTTTACCTTTAATCATTCAACCATAAATCAAACCACACATCAATCATATAAGGAAAATATTTACATACCAAATACTAAGCTTATACCATCAAAGTGCCAAAACACAAGCCAAACAAATGGGCAAATTATCAACAAAACATATAAGCCAACTTTAGCCAAATCAACCTATACATGCCATTATAACTGAAATTAACTAACCAAAAGTACCGAATGAGCCGATGGATAGTGTGATATAGCTCTGACAAGCTTCCAACTCGAATGAGCTTCCAAATCACTATAAAACACGAAAAATAACACAGAGTAAGCATTTAAGCTTAGTAAATTCGTACAATATAGAATTTAACTTACCTAACTCATTCACCAACATGTTAGTCATGTGAAACACATATAATAGCTAATACACATGGATGAACTCAACAATTATTCAAGTTGCCTATACATGTATCATCCATTTCATAATCAAGTATCATGTAACATCATTTCTATAATAGCCCGTTTTTAGTTAGATTGAAACAGTGGTTTTGGGACCATAAATCTAAAGTTAAAATGTTTATTTCATTATTTTAATAAGGTAAATAGCATGATAGAATAATTACGTGAAAATTTCGTAAAGAAATTTTATCGTTTAAATGCTTAATTCAATAAAAAAGACTAAATCGCGTAAAGTACAAAAGTGTTGTTCTATTAGCTAAAGGTATAAATAGCTATAGAACCTTAAAGTTGAGGTCCTTTAGTGGTAAATAGACCATTAGTATAATAGTGGATGATAGTGGCATGGCATTTGGTGTAATTATTAAATGTTTTAAAGGTTAAATAAGTAAATTGATTATTAATGGTTAATTAAATTAAAACAAAACCAAAATGAAGCTTCATTATCATATTTCTTTGATCGAATATTGAAGAAGAAGAAAAAATTTGTTCATTTTAGGGTTCGATCAATTGGGAGCTTAATTGGTAAATGTTTTGAGCTCAATTTTTGATGATTTCTATGTTTTTGAGATCGTTGCTTCGTATTCTAGCTAGCCTGTACCTTAGATTTTGAAACGGTTAAAGATGTAACATGTTGCCATTGTTGAATGCTTGAGTAGTTTGATGATTGATGATAGATTTGGAAGGTTTAGTGTTAGATTAATAGTTTTTGTAAGGTGATTTTTGACAAAAATGTCAAAAAAAAAGATTTATTTGTGAAAATGTGAAATTATATGGTTAAAAGTTTGAATAAATTGAAAAGATGGGTTTCTAGTAGTATATATAAAATTTGGTCAAGCATGGGTTTTGGTTGAATTGTGTGAATTTTGTGTATTTGTGAAATATGGACTAAATTGTGAAAAATGTGAAATTTATGGGGCAAAAGTGTAAATGTGTTTTAAAGTGTATTTTAGACTAAATTGAATGAATAAATGATTGAATAAGTTAATTTTGAATATAAGTAGATCAAGAAAAGTGGAATACGGACTTGGATCGGGGAAAAGATAAAGTTATCAACTAATCGACTCGATTCGTTGTTTTAGCATCCGAGGTAAGTTCGCATGTATTAAGCATTGTAATAATTATGCTTTAGTGCTTTGATATTGCATAAATTGTATATACAGGACTACATAAATGTTCAGCAACAAATCAGTTATTTGTGGCACTTAGTGTGCAATACAACATAGCTTCGGCTATATATGGCACTTAGTGTGCGATTCGACCTAACTTCGGCTATATATGGCACTTAGTGTGCGATCTGAGTATAGCTTCGACTATGTATGACACTTAGTGTGCGAGATATCGAGTATGGCACTTAGTGTGCGAGACATTAAGTATTCAACGACATTCCGTGTATGTATGAACTTGTTATGGATTGTTACTGGTATGTACATGTATATTATGAGCTTAAAATTGAAGAAGTTACAAAGTTTGTATATAAGCTTATGAATAAGCAGTTGAAAGGTTTGTTACTAATCTTAAAGCTCATGATAATATGTTTAGATTGATGAATGTTGTATTTGTGATTAGTTAAGTTTATATCATACGAGCTTACTAAGCTGTGAAGCTTACTTTGTGTTATTTTTTCTATGTTTTTTAGTGAATCAAGGCTAGCTCGGATCCAGGAGTCGTCAGGAACATCATCACACTATCAAACATCTAAGTTGGTACTTTTGGATTATACATTTTTTGCATATGGCATGTATAGGCTAGATGTGGTATTTTGGTTGTGATTATAGCCATGAGATTTGCCCTGTAAATTGTATATATTTGGTTTGTATATATAGCCATGAGTGATGGCTTATTTTTGTATGTTTGGTATGAATGTGGTCATGGTTCTAAAGTTGCTTAAACGGTTAATTGATTTGTGGAGTATAAATGCTTGAGAAATGCCTTGATGAGGTATGATTTTAGATGTTGTGTTGGTTATTTATAAGGAAGTTATGTGTGTGAATTATGGTAAATGAACTATATAGATTGATATTGTTTTGATATGTATTTGGCTAAGTAAATGGTAGTGATTTGAGATTTGAAATAGATGAAATTATAATGGCATGAATTGTGCATTTGGTTGATGATTTTGGCTGCATAATTGTATGATGAAATGGTACCATTTTGGTTGTTTAGGTGAGTATGAATAAGGGTGGAAAATTGGCCTTGCAAATGGCCTATTTTTGTCCACATGGGCAGAGACATGGGCATGTGTCTATGCTATGTGTGACACACGGTCTTGATACACGACCGTGTGTCCCCTGGTGTTGAAATTGAATTGAAGTCAGTATGCTCCACACAGTCTCACACACGGGCGTGTGACTGGCCATGTGGTACAAGTCAGTATACTCCCTAATTGGCACACGGCCTAGCACACGGGTGTGTGACTTGGCCATGTTGCATAAGTTAGTATACCCTACAATTTTGGCACGACCTAGCATACGGCTTAGCACACAAGAGTGTGTGGCCATTTCGAAGGGCTCATGGGCTAGACACACGGGCGTGTCTGGAGCCGTGTGAGGCACACGTCCTGTTCACACGGGCATGTGACCCCTGTATGGTTGAAATTTTTTCTAAGTTTTCAAAATTTTCATATGTTATCGGTTTAGTCCCAAACCACTTTTAAAGCATGTTTAAGGCCCCATAGGCCCTTATAATGGACAATGTGATTGTGTTGAATGATTTATGAGAATGAATGCTCTATGTTTGATAAATGTATGCTATATGTTGTGAATTGATTGGAAATACCTCGTAACCCTACTCCGGCGACGGATACGGGTTAGGGGTGTTATAATTTCCATGTATTTCATGTAAATACTTGTAGTAGTTCAGATCAAACTCATATAATCTCGTAACAGAACTATGCCCGTTGAACCATTTAGAATATCATTGGATACTCAGGTAGCACGCAAAAGTGTACTGAACTGTAATACGTCTATTCTTGTACATGTATGCTCATACGAGCTCTGAATCGGTGTGCTTTTACGAGCTGTAAATGGTAACCTCATATGAGCTGAATATCGGTAAGCTCATGAGAGCTTAATATCAGTAAGCTCTCTCGAGTTGAGAATCTGTAACCCTAATGACATGTCCTTTGTATCTTATGAATTCCTAAGGTTAAAATGGGACTCGGTAATCATCGTACGTCATCAGATTTGCAATCGATATTCATATATGTCAATAATGCAAAGCATATAATTACATAATTTAATTACATGAACTTATCTCGACGAGTATACGTAGATACAGAGGCGATTAATTTGAGATTTTCTCTTTGCCTCGATCTAACTTTGTACGAGGTCTGACTGGATCTATACGAATAAATTTAATCCAATTCAATATATTTCACATTCAATTTAGTCTAACATACATTTTTGGTAAAATTATCATTTTACCCATATACTTTTAATTTCTTTGTAATTTAGTCCCTAGTTCATAAAAATGAAAATTTACACAATTTCACCATAACCCACCATGGTCGAATATCAACTAGGTCCTTAGCATGCATTATATTTCAATTATTTCTCAATTTCACCATGTAATATTTCCTAATTTTCAATTTAGTCCCTATTTGACAATTTTACTAAAAATTCCTTTACGAAAGTTGTTTATCTAACAACAACCATTCATTTTATATCATCAAACTTCAAAAATCAAGCATGTTCATCAATGGTAAAACCCTAACAATTTAACAGTTTCAAAAATTAGTCCCCAGGCTAGCTAGATTAAGCTATAACGATTCTGGAAACATAAAAATCATTAAAAACGAGACAAAAACGCATACCTAATTGAACGATTAAAGATGGCTGAATGAAGCTTCCATGGTTTCTCCCTTTTTACTTTGTTATTCGATTGAAGAAATAAAAATAAAGATGGATGTTTTATTTTGTTTCTTTAATTATTAACCTTTATTTATTATTTACTTATTTAACCTTAAAAGCTAACCAAAATTTCAATAATGCCAAACCATTATCATCCACTATCAACTCTAATGGTCTAATTACCATGTAAGGACCTCCACTTTAAAGTTCTATAGCTATTTGATACCTCTAGCTATTAGAACGCAACTTTTACAATTTATGCGATTTAGTCCTTTTTATCAAATTAAGCATGTAAACGGTAAAATTTCTTAAAGAAGTTTTTATACGGTAACACTGTCATGCTGTAAACGATAAAATAATAATAAACTAAATTTTTTGACCTTGGATTTGTGGTCCCAAAACCACTATTTTGATTTCATTAAAAACGGCCCGTTACAGCTACCTTCATGTTATATGAGGGGTTTGGGACCTCTCCCACATGGGGTCCAATTACAAGTACTTCTTGGGCCTTTCGATCTAGTACTATGTTGTAACAGCCCGTTTTTAGTGAAATCACAATAGTGGTTTCGGGACCACAAATCTAACCTGAAAATATTTATTTTACTATTATTTTAATGTTTACAGCATCTTAGTAATATTGTATAAAAATTTTGTTAAGAAATTTTACCGTTTGCATGCTTAATTCGATAAAAAGGATTAAATCGTAAAATGTGCAAAAGTAGAGTTCTAGTAGCTAAAGGTGTCAAATGGCTATAGAACTTTAATGTGAGAGTCCTTATGTAGTAATTAGACCATTAATGAAGTGAGTGAACATTTATGGGTATTTTATCAAGTGATATTAATGTTAATAGTTAAGGTTAATAAGGTAAATTATAAAATTAACATAAAATAAAATAAAGAAAAGAAAGATATCATCTTTCTTCCATCTTTACCATTGAAATTAACTTTAAAAAAAGCCATTGGAGAAGCTTCAACTGTCGGCCATCACTCTTTGTCTTGCATGTGAGTATTTTTCGTCCCGTTTTTAATGATTTCTATGTTTTCAGAGTCGTTGTAGCTTAATCTAGCTAGTCCAGGGACTAATTTGCAAAAATATTAAAATATTAGGGTTTTTACATTAATGTATATATGTTTTTTTGTGATGTTTGATGGAAAAAAATGAACCTTTGTTGTTAGATAAACAACTTTTGTAAAGTGATTGTGGTTGAAAATGTTAATTAGGGATTAAATTGAAAAATGTGAGATATTCAGGGCAAAATTGTGAAAATAATGAAATAAATGAGTTTCTAGAAGCCTATATGAAATTCGGCTAGCATGGATTAAGGATGAAATTGCATGAATTTTAATGTATGAGCTTAAAGACTAAATTGAAATGAAATCAAAACAATAGCGTAAAAGTGTAATTTCACAAAAGTATGAATTTGGATTGAATTGAATAGAATGATTATTGAATGAATTTAATTTATTCATTTAGATCAAGATAAACCTTGTACGGCTTTAGATCGGGGCAAAGATAAAGTTTGGGATTAATCGACTCCGTATTTGCATTTTTATCGTCGAGGTAAATTTGTACGTTTAAATAGCTTTTAACATGTTTGATTTAATTGCTATTATGTTATATTACTGTATCACATCTTGACAAAAAATCCAATAATGTTTCGAAGGTTATCGAGCTTGTTTGAACCTTAGGAATATATAGGATACAAATGACGTGTCATGAGGGTTACCATGTTTTGGGTGCTACTGGTGGCTGAGTTCTGGCCTGTGTTATGAATACTTAACAGCTTGTGTGAGCAGCACTGTGTATCTATGTTCTGACCAACAGCTAGTGTGAGCAGACCCATTTATGGCTCGAGAGAGAGCATCTATGTAAAGGAAAAAAGGAAAGAAATGATTTCGACCATATATTAGCACACATTTTTTATATTCTCGTTTATCTGATAATATTCTAAGTGGTTCAATGGGCATACAAAAAGAAGGAACAGTAAGTGTTCCGATGGCAATGTCATGAAAGTATGAAAAGGTAAGATATGTTGATGATTAAAGCATGTATAGCCATATTCATGAAAAGTGTGAATGCTTATATGCAATGTTCATGAAAACTATTATATCATGTGGTGAATTTACTAAGTTATGTGTTTGTTCACTAACTTGAGTTGTTGTGGATGCTTAGGCTTGAACCAAGCTATGTTGGATTAATTCATAAATTATTTTAAGCTTATGTATTGAAATGGTAAGCATTGTTTATGATTTACGAACTTACTAAGTATTATATGCTTATTTTGTATTATTTTTCCATGTTTTTAGATAACCGAAGGCTCGTTCAGGTTGGAAGCTTGTTGAAGTTCTATCACACTATCCATCGACTATATTGGCAGATTTTTGATGATTTTGAGTCATGGTTATAATGGCATGCATAGGTGTTTTATGTTTGATGAAATAGCCATTTATATTTGGCTTGTAAATATGGGATTTTAGTTGATGAATTGGCTGTTATGTTGGCATGTATATGTGGTTTTATAATTGTTGACATTTTGGTATTTTGGTGCTTAATTGGAGATGTTGAAATGGTAAATTAAATGCATGATATGAATGGTTCTTTTAATATGCTTGAATGTGGTCATTGTGATATAGTTTGGTATAGATATAGATAGTAAATGTTGAGTTGATAAATGGCTAATTTGGTATGTTTAGTTGTGGTCGACTTATGGTCAATTTTGCTATGGTTTAGTGATGATAGGTGTTGAGTAGCCAAATTAGAATCTTTGAGTGTGATTTTTGTATGTGAACATTATGGTAGGTTTTGGCATTGATTTAGTTGCAAGTGTTGGTTGATTATTGCAAAACTATGCAAATCAATAAACATGTTAGGTTGTTATGATTGAGGTTTTTTTTTGGGCATATTGGTTGTATGTAAAAATACCATGATGTCTAGCTTGAATATGCATATGTTAGGTACATGTTGGATGCTTGAAAATAGGTGCAATGGCTTGTAAAAGTGATCATGTTTAGGGTAAGGAAAATGGCTTGAAAATGACCCATTTTTGTCCACATGGGCGTATGTCTCAGCCGTGTGTGACACACGACCATGTGACACGTCTGTGTGTCCCTTGTAGGTTCCAAAGGGTTGCAAATCAAACAGTTACAGGGCCTAGCACACGACTTGGCACATGGGAGTGTGAGGCCATTTCAAGAGTTACACGGCCTGACACACGGACATGTAGCTTGTCCGTGTGGCCCAAGTTAGAGTGTTACACGAGCTGGGACACGGCTATGTGTCTCTACTTTGAATGTCCACACGGCCGTGTGACCCTTGCAGTGTGAAAATTTTCAACTTCTTCCCAAAAATTCTATATGTTTTCGAATCAGTTCTGATTCATTTCTAAAGTGCTTTTAGGGCTCCGAGGTCTTGAATAAGGAAAAATCTGTATGAGTTTGATTGATATTGCCATGATTTATGATATGTTTAAACAAGGCCGTATTTCAATGTCTGAATACGAAAGAGAAATTGTTAGATTAAGTAAATATGCCTGAGAATGTATTCCAATTGAAGTTGCTATGTGTAAGCGATTTGAAGACGAGTTAAATGAAGACATAAAGCTGTTAGTTGGGATACTCAAACTGAAAGAATTTGTTGTTCTTGTTGATTAAGCATACAAAGCCAAAGATCTTTGTAAAGAAAAGAGAAAAGCTAATTATGAAGCTCGAGATATCTTGGTTGAGATCGAGGCAAAAAACATGTGATTTCAAAAGCTCAAGCGATGTCAGTAGCGAGTGTTGGCAGTGTTAAAGCTAATAAGCCTGATTGTCAATGATGTGGATGTCGACACTTTGGTGAGTGTAGGATGAAAGAAAATGTGTGTTTCAGATGTGGTTTGCATGAATATTTTGTTTGAGATTTCCCTGAGTTACTTGAAAAAGAAAAGATTCAGACTGTCCGACCAAGTAGCACAGCTGCAAGAGGCAAATTATCGAGGAACCCTAGAAATGTGGATAATAGTCGTAGTGGGATTAAGGATTCTGTTGTGAGATTTGAGTACGAGCATAGGCTAGAGCTTATGCGAGAGGAGGCTTTAGCACCAGATGTTGCTACCGGTACATTTTCTATCTTTGGCACTAATGTTACTACTTTGATTGATTCAAGATCATCCAATTTGTATGTATGCACGAATTTAGTGTAATAACATGATTTTGGACCTAGTTAGAACAGTGATTTTGGAACCACGAATCTGACGTAAAAAAACTTATTTTTATTACATTTTCATGGTCTACAGCTTTATGGAATGATTCCGTGAAAATTTTGTTCGAAAATTTTAACGTTTGGGCACTCAATTTAGTCAAAAGGACTAAATTGTAAAAAGTGCAACAGTTGAGTTCTACAAGCTAGAGGTGTCTATTTGTTATGAAATTTTAAATTGAAGGTCCTTAAACGGTAATTACACTATTTTTTAAGTTAGTGGAGAAAAATAGACATGAGGTAAGAGAATTTTAGTGGTTTGAGAAAAAGGGCATTTTGGTCATTTGGTAATTAAATGAATTAAAAACCAAAAATCAAGCCAAAATTTAGCCTATCTTCTTCCCTTGGTGCCAAAAATTAGAAGGAGGACATATCTAGGGTTTTTCCACTTTTCAAGCTCGATTGTAAGTCCGTTCTTGCCTCATTTTTAATGCTCTTTATATTTTTGAAGTCGTTATCACTCGATCTAGCTATTTCTACCATTAATTTGAGGGATGGTTGAGGTCTAGGTTTTGAACCATGCTAGATAGTTGTGTATTTTGTTGTCTAATGGTAGATTATGCAAGTTTAATGTTAGGAAAACAAATTTTGCTAGGTGATTTTTGATGAAAATGTCAAAATGACCAATTTGTAAAAAGATTTCAAAATGTGTGTAAAAGTTTGATTAAATAGAAACTGTAGGCTATTATAAGCATGAAAGAGATTTGGCTAGGCTTGGGTCTTGATGAGATTGAATAGATTTCATTTTACGAACCTAGGGACTAAAATATAAATATGTTAAAGTTTAGGGGAAAAAATGTAATTTTTCCATAATATAAGTTTTGGACTAAATTGAGTAATGTGATTAATAAATGAGGTAAATTTGCTATTATAGATAAAGAGAAACGAGGTTCAGACTTAGATCGGGGGAAAAACAAAGTATTTGATGATTAGGTCCATTTCCTACTATTTTTGTATCGAGGTAAGTTCTTATGTAAATAATGCACTGTTATAATTATGTCTTAAGTACATTACCATTGTATGAATTATGATTGACCACTGACTAAGGATCTATTAAGAATAATTATATTATTCTTAGGACATTAGTATAAAACAGTTTATTTATGCACACAGAAAAGAAACTGAAATAATAATGGCAACGCCTTATATTAATAAACATGATAAACCAAGTATGTTATTACAACCATCTCGCGATTAATCTTTGGGCATATTCTTACAATCTCCCACTAGCACTAAGACCAATCACTTATATATCTAATACCAAGTGACTTAGTGTGACGATCATGCTTCTGCTGTGTCAGAGGCTTGGTCAGGGGATCAGCAATGTTATCATCTGTAGGTACTCTGCATTTCTCTACATCCCCTCGATCGATAATCTCTCGAATAAGATGGTAGCGCCTAAGTATATGTTTGGATCGTTGGTGAGATCTGGGTTCTTTTGCTTGTGCAATGGCTCCATTGTTATCATATCGGGGTTGTATAGCATCTGATATGCTAGGCACAACCCCTAGTTCAGTAATGAACTTCTTGATCCAAACCGCTTCTTTTGCTACCTCACTAGCTGCAATATACTCAGCCTCTGTTGTAGAATCGGCTACTGTACTTTTCTTTGAACTCTTCCAGCTCATAGCACCACCATTAAGGCAAAACACAAAACCTGATTGCGATCAAGAATCATCCTTGTCGGTTTGGAAGCTGGCATCAGTGTAACCTTTTACACTTAACTCTTCCTCACCTCCATATATTAGGAACGTATCCTTAGTTCTTCTTAAGTACTTAAGGATATTCTTGACTGTGGTCCAGTGACCTTCACCAGGATCTACTTGGTACCTACTCATCATACTTAAGGTATATGAGACATCTAGACGGGTACATAACATGGCATACAAGATAGATCCAATAGCAGAAGCATATGGAATTTTACTCATGCGTTCTCTCTCTTATGGAGTTGTAGGACACATTTCCTTCGAGAGTGAAATACCATGTCTCATAGGTAGGAATCCTCTCTTAGATTCTTCCATATTGAACCTTTTCAATACTTTATCTATATATGTACCTTGACTTAGACCTAGTAGTCGTCTTGATCTATCTCTATAGATCTTGACTCCTAAGATGTAAGCGGCTTCGCCCAAGTCCTTCATAGAAAAACAACTTCCTAACCAAGTCTTAATAGACTATAAGGTAGGTATGTCATTGCCCATGATAAGTATGTCATCCACATACAGTACCAAGAATGTGATTGTGTTCCCACTAACTTTCTTGTAAACACATGGCTCATCTTCATTTTTGATAAAACCAAACTCTTTGATTGCATCGTTAAAACGAAGATTCCAACTTCGAGAAGCTTGCTTTAATCCATAAATGGATCTTTGTAACTTACATATCTTTCCAGCATCCTTTGGATCGACAACACCTTCAGGTTGTGTCATATACACATCCTCTTCAAGTTTCCCATTAAGGAAAGCTGTTTTGACATCCATCTGCCAGATTTCATAATCATGAAATGCAGCTATGGCGAGCAAGATCCTGATGGATTTAAACATAGCTACAGGAGAAAAGGTTTCATCATAGTCAACACCATGAATTTGGCGAAAACCTTTAGCGACTAATCGCCCTTTGTATGTTTGTACATTACCATCCATGTCGGTTTTCTTTTTGAAAACCCACTTGCACCCTATAGGTTTAACCCCTTCGGGTGGGTCAACCAAAGTCCAAACTTGGTTTTCATACATGGAATCCATCTCAGATCTCATGGCCTCAAGCCATTTCTCAGAGTCTGGGCTCGCCACCGCTTCTTGATAAGTTCTAGGCTCATCTTGATCTATAAGAAGAATGTCACCATGCGTTGTAATGAGAAATCCATATCTTTCAGGTGCATGGCGTTCTCTTAAAGATCTACGCGGTGGTTGTGTTTCTACAGTAGTTACTTGCTCCTCAATTTCTTGTGGAATTTGCTGTTGTTCTATCTCTGGTTCAGTGGTATCTTGTGAATCTCGAATTTCTTCAAGTTCAATCTTTCTCCCACTTCCTTTTCTAGAAATAAATTCTCTCTCTAGGAAGACACCAGTCCGAGCAACAAACACTTTGTTCTCAGTGGGATTAAAGAAATAATATCCTTTGGTTTCTTTCGGATACCCCACAAAGATACACCTTTCAGATTTGGGTTCAAGCTTAGTAGACGTCTGACGTTTAACATAAGCTTCGCAACCCCAAATTTTCATAAAAGATATACTGGGACGTTTCCCAGTCCACATCTCATATGGCGTCTTGTGAACCGATTTAGATAGAACATGATTTAGTGTGAAAATAGTTGTTTCAAGTGCATGTCCCCAAAAGGAAGTCGGTAGATCAGTGTGACTCATCATGGATCGAACCATGTCTAATAGAGTTCGATTTCTTCTCTCAGAAACTCTACTCCATTGAGGAGTACCAAGAGGAGTAAGTTGTGAGACAATCCCACATTCCTTCAAAAGATCATCAAACTCTAGGCTCAAATACTCTCCACCTCGATTAGATCAAAGTGTCTTAATAGTTTTGCCTAGTTGATTTTGTACTTCATTTTTGAATTCCTTGAACTTTTCAAGGGCCTCAAATTTATGGCGCATGAGATAAACATACCCATATCTACTGAAATCATCAGTGAAAGTAATGAAGTAGTGAAATCCACCTCTGGCTTGTGTATTTATTGGTCCACTTACATCTGAATGTATTAAGCCCAATAAATCACTAGCTCATTCACTTTTACCAGTAAAAGGAGATTTAGTCATTTTTCCTAATAAGCAAGATTCACATACTTCAAATTGTTCAAAAACAAATGAATCCAAGAGACCATCTTCATGGAGTTTGGATATTCGTTTCTCACTTATGTGGCCAAAACGACAATGCCAAAGATAAGTTTGATTTGAGTCATTTATTTTAGATCTTTTAGTATTTATGTTGTAAATGGGATTCATTTGATCTAAAATATAGAGGCCATTAATCAATTGTGCTGAACCATAGAAAACATTATTGAGATAAAAGGAACAACAATTATTCTTAATTATTATCTCAAAACCAATTTTGTCTAAACAAGAAATTGAAATAATGTTTTTAGTCAAACTGGGCACAAAATAACAATCCTCTAAAATTAAACCAAGTCCACTAGGCAAAGATAAAGTATATGTTCCCACAGCTAATGCAGCAACTCTTGCTCCATTTCCAACTCGCAGGTCCACATCTCTTCTAGCCAAAGTCCTACTCCTTTGTAGTTCCTGTACAGAAGTACAAATATGAGAACCACAACCAGTATCTAATACCCAAGAAGTAGTAGTTGATAAATTAATATCAATAACATAAATACATGAAGCAGACATTCCGCTTGCTTTGGCCTTCTTGATTTCCTCAAGATAGACAGGGCAGTTCCGCTTCCAATGTCCAGTCACACCACAATGAAAACAGTTTCCTTCCTTAGACACCCCACCTTTAGGTTTCAGTGTAGCCTTTCCCTTTCCAAGATTGGGCTTACCTTTGCCTTTGGGCTTTGTCGGGACTTTAGCCTTTCCCTTGCCCTTGTTGTTACGGACCATCAGTATGGGCTTGGGTCCAATCTTTTTAATGTTGCCTTCAGCAGTTCGTAACATACTGAGCAACTGTGGCAGGGTCTGGTCAATTTCATTCATATTGAAATTGAGGACAAACTAGCTGTAACTATCCGGCAACGATTGCAGAATAACATCAGTGGCCAACTCTTGGCTCAATGGAAACCCAAGCTTAGATAGGCTTTCAATATAACCAATCATCTTAAGAACATGAGGTCCTATTGGGCTTCCTTCAGCCAGCTTACATTGGAATAAGGCCTTAGAGATATCGAACCTTTCTTGCCTTGCTTGCCCTTCATATAGTTCTTTCAGGTGCTCGATCATATCGTAAGCAACCATATCCTCATGTTGGTTTTGAAGCTCAGGATTCATAGTGGCAAGCATAAGACATCCAACATCTACCATTTCATCGAGATGCTTCTTGTAAGCATCTTTATCAGCCCTCGAGGCATTAGCTGGTGGTTCATCAGGAAGTGATTTTTCAATGACATATAATTTTCGTTCTTGTTTGAGGACAATCCTCAAGTTACGGAACCAGTCAAGAAAATTCAAACCATTCAGTTTTTCCTTCTCAAGGACCGATCGTAATGAGAGTGTATTAGTGTTTGTAGCCATAATATATCTACAACAATAAAATATGCGTGTGAATAAATTTACCGAGTTTATATCAATCATTAAAAAGACTTTATTAAATGATGTTCCCACTATTTTATTTCAAAATTAATAACCCTCATATATTAATTTTAGAAAGACTTTCTTGAAAGTATTTCTAGTGGGTTAAGGATCCATATTTCACCTCCTCTTAAGTCAACTTTGGCTTTACTCTCAAGATTATGGTTGTTTAGGTAAGCAATACTTGCTAATTATATCATATGTAACTCCTACAATTTGGTGAACAACTCTTGTTCTAATCATCTTATGATTTATCCAAATTACTTGCCTCTAGGTTTCTAATCCTATTAGAGTAACCTAGTTAAGTCATTAACCAATTTTTAACCAGGGAATATCACTTGTTTATTCTTCGCATTTAACATAAATACTAGTACTTCGCTTTTGGCAAAACCTACATAGTATTGATCGAGGCCTTAACGAGGGCATAAATTGGAAGGCCATGTTGACTTAATATTTTAATAGAGGGATTTTATTAGAGTGTTACATCTCACCAATTATGGTCTACTTTAGTCCATTTAATCTTTTAATTGATCTCATCAATTAATAGGGTTTATTATTACCAAATTTGCATGCTTTAGACATCCATAGCATCTCATACATGAGTAAGTAAAGCAATAAATAAATGCAATAGTTATAGCCCATAAACTATGGTGGTTCAACCCAAGCCAATGGGAGAACCAAAAGGGAACCTAAAGGTGTTAGCCGTTTCACAAGCTGTCGATCCACACTAGTCGGCCCATCTTCCTTCTCGTCTAGTCCACAGCAGCTTTTACAAATTACAAAATTTAGAAACTCGTTTTACATACAAGGGAGTAAGATGAGAAGAGAAATACAAAAGAATGGTAGTAAGGCACGACACGCAGGCCGTATTTATAAAATTACAACCTTTTATCAAATGGGTCATCGTGCTATAACTATGCATTTCAAACACCGTGCATTTCAAAAATAGCATATATCATTCAACGTTTTTGTCAAGTGAAATATTAAAATATCCTTTCAACCTTTTTATGGCCTATTAAGTTTTATTTATTACAAAACATACTGGAAGATGATGGGGATTTGAAGGCGGGGGCGGAGCCCCCACGGTATGGACCAGGGGTGCAGGGCGGAGCCCCGCGGTACGAACTACGAACCCCAGTCAAATGAAACCTCACGATTTGATAACTTTTAGCAACATAATCGTGTTTTTAGGATTTTAATCCTTGAGGTTTCATACCGGAACAACCCTTGTTCCACTGGCCAATAATCTGTTACTGGAAATTGTAAATGCCACCCCTGCTTTATCATAGATTTCTTAAAGTTAACAGTAAAAAAAACCCGAATAGGCCATAACATCATGATTAACATTTAATCACTTATCGAAAGGAACAATCATCAGATTCTGCTTAAACGATTTAAACAGAAAAACATAACAAAACTAAAACATGCATCTCATACAATTGCATAACGCAAGTATTTAAACCCGAGTCCGTATCACACAAGTGGCTCTGATACCACTATTGGAACGCCGGTGCCTCCAAGGCGCAGCGGAAAAAATAAAATAATTAAAACATTCCGGCGATCCAAACCAAGGATCCATGCGTAACAAATTGGGGTGATAAAAAGGGTTTCGAAATTACCGAAACTTCAATCTGAGTAGACAGCGACGCCTAGGCAACAGGAATGCTGAACCACTATCGAACCAAGCCGCAACCTTTTCCGATGTTGGCCTCTACATAGTCCACCCGATTAACAATGAACGGTAGAAATTCCAGAAAACTATTTTTAGAGAGTATTTTGCTAAACGGCTGCTAGACCACATTGCATATTTTCAGGCAAGTTTTATTATATCTTTTTAGGGTTTTTACCCTTTCTATATATAAGTCCCTCTTAATTGGTATATATTTATAATGAATTTTAATTCATTAAAATTAATCTGAACATAATAATTATCATTCAAATAAATATAATAATGTTTAACCGAAAAATTATAATTACATTAATTATAATAAAGATTTCAGTAAACTATATTTATTTAAACTTATATACGAACTAAATTCATATATCAATAAAATTATGTTCTGATTATGTGTACAACATCCTTGTACATATAGTATGTTCAACAATTTGATTTCCCAATTAAATTAATTCTATAATTAATTTAATTCATGTGACAACCAAGCAATATACCAACTATGTTTTACCTCGTTCATTTCAACCATAGGATGTGACCCTATAGGTTCTTGTAACGTTAGCAGTAATATTAGAACGAATCTAATGTTACAAACAATGAGTGTCATCTAGCAATGCATCAATGCTACCTAAGTTACAAGAAGTCATGATTCGACATAACCTTTTGTGATTAACCTTTCATGCATTAATCCTTAAGTCTTATATCTTTGGAATGGACACAAGTCATGGAATAGTCACACTTGCATAGTCCATCCCATGTTTCTTGATACCTTGAGTAGACTATGATACACAAATAAGTATGACATCTCATATCAACTTATTTGAGCATGGCCATGCATTTTTAGCCTCACTCAATCAAGTGGCCTGAGATATTACTCCCATTATGTAGGAGGGACTTATCCTTTATTGATCAACTATATCCCTCAACATAGATTGTGGTATATCTAACATCAGTCTTTATAGAACAACCAGTTACGATGTTTGTTTGACTGTATCAAAATATACAACTCACGATGTTGGGATAAAGATGATCTCAAGTATGAGGATCATATATATATTAATCACTATGAGTAATGGTGTGACAATTACATAATAATCCAAGAAACAACCTCATAGCGGGTCAGTCCAATATGTTGTTCTCTAACACACATATTCATGCACTGATTCTGACACTCCATATCAATGACAACTCTTTATCATCAATCAACTACATGTTAGTCTTAATGCATTATTATTGTCCTAGCCAACAATAACACTTGACTAAGGATCTTTTAAGAATAATTATATTATTCTCAGGACATTATTATAAAACAGTTTATTTATGCACACAGAAAAGAAACTGAAATAATAATGGCAACGCCTTATATTAATAAACATGATAAACCAAGTATGTTATTACAACCATCCCGTGATTGATCTTTGGGCATACTCTTAAATGTGTCACACACGGCCTAGACACAAGTTCGTGTGTCTACTCGTGTGGACAAAAATAAGGCTATTTTCCTAGCCATTTTGTCAGCCTTCCATGCACAAACCTACACAACGAAACATAACACCATTCCAAGTATATACATTCAACCAAATTAGCCACAAACAAGACATCCACACATCATTCACATACTACCATTTATCACCTACAAACATTACATACTTATCAACTTAAACCATGCAAATGTCCACATCCGTGAAAACATCATCATATGCATATAAATACTTAAACCAATATAAGTCAATGCCATATGGCCATTTAAAAATGAATTTTCAACCAATATAGGCCAACACATTAGGCCAATTCAATTATGGCACATAAAAAAATAACTAAGTCCCTATACATGCCATGACTTAGAATATTGAAATCATTGGTGCCCAAAATATTAAGTTGATAATGTAACTGGATCTCCAACAATCTCCGATCCCCGAGTTGGCTTGGTGACACTATAAGACAAGGGAAAAGAAATGGAGTAAGCTATGTAGCTTAGTAAGTTCCCATGCAAATAATAAGCATTATAAACTCTTATTTAACATGCAATTAACTTGAAGTAATTTAACATAATGTCATTATGAATCTCATAATCAAATTTACTCAATCACAACCTTACCAAGGGATTCATCACATAACGAGTTCATTTCATATGAGTTTTACGTACATACCTGAATCATCTCAAATTTGATTTACACTCAATTCATCTTCGACATACTCGTTAAATTACCCATTGAACCACTTGGAATACTAAGGATACTCTGGAGTCCTGTACACATAATATCATACCAATGCCATATCCCAAATATGGTCTTACATGGGATCTCATATCGATGCCAATAGCCCAGGTATGGCCTTACACGAAATCTCATATCGATCCCGTATCCCAGATATGGTCTTACACGAAATTTCACATTGATTCCATATCTCATATATGGTCTTACACATAGTCTCAGTAACCCTAATGCCATGACATTTGTATCCTATCTATTCCTAAGGTTCAACAGGGATTTTACGCTCGTCATAACTTTGTCGTATTGTTGGCTAGGACAATAATAATGCATTAAGACTAACATGTAGTTGATTGATGATAAAGAGTTGTCATTGATATGGAGTGTCAGAATCAATGCATGAATATGTGTGTTAGAGAACAACATATTGGACTGACCCGCTACGAGGTTGTTTCTTGGATTATTATGTAATTATCAAAACATTACTCATAGTGATTAATATGTATATGATCCTCATACTTGAGATCATCTTTATCCCAACATCGTGAGTTGTATATTTTGATACAGTCAAACAAACATCGTAACTGGTTGTTCTATAAAGACTGATGTTGGATATACCACAATCTATGTTGAGGGATATAGTTGATCAATAAAGGATAAGCCCCTCCTACATAATGGGAGTAATATCTCAGGCCATTTGATTAAGTGAGGCTAGAAATGCATGGCCATGCTCAAATAAGTTGATATGAGATGTCATACTTATTTGTGTATCATAGTCTACTCAAGGTATCAAGAAACATGGGATGGAATATGCAAGTGTGACTATTCCATGACTTGTGTCCATTCCAAAGATATAGGACTTAAGGATTAATGCATGAAAGGCTAATCACAAAAGGTTATGTCGAATCATGACTTCTTGTAACTTAGGTAGCATTGATGCATTGCTAGATGCCACTCATTGTTTGTAACATTAGATTTGTTCTAATATTACTGCTAACGTTACAAGAACCTATAGGATCACACCCTATGGTTGAAATGAACGAGGTAAAACATAGTTGGTATATTGCTTGGTTGTCACATGAATTAAATTAATTATAGAATTAATTTAATTGGGAAATCAAATTGTTGAACATACTATATGTACAAGGATGTTGTACACATAATCAGAACATAATTTTATTGATATATGAATTTGGTTCGTATATAAGTTTAAATAAATATAGTTTATTGAAATCTTTATTATAATTAATGTAATTATAATTTTTCAGTTAAACATTATTATATTTATTTGAATGATAATTATTACGTTCGGATTAATTTTAATGAATTAAAATTCATTATAAATATATACCAATTAAGAGGGAGTTATATATAGAAAGGGTAAAACCCTAAAAAGATATATAAAAACTAGCCTGAAAATATGCAATGTGGTCTATCAGCCGTTTAGCAAAATACTCTCTAAAAATAGTTTTCTGGGATTTCTACCGTTAATTGTCAATCGGGTGGACTACGTAGAGGCCGACATCAGAAAAGGTTGCGGCTTGGTTCGATAGTGGTTCAGCATTCCTGTTGCCTAGGCGTCGCTGTCTACTCAGATTGAAGTTTTGGTAATTTTGAAACCCTTTTTATCACCCCGATTCGTTCCTTACACATGGATCCTTGGTTTGGATCGCCTAAATGTTTTAATTATTTTATTTTTTCCGCTGCGCCTTGGAGGCACCGACCCCTGCACCTTAATTGTTGCAAAATAAAATGCTCAGAATTAAGCACGTGGGCAGAGACACAGGTGTGTATCTCAGCCGAGTGGATGACACAACCTTCGGCACGGGCGTGTGGCTTGGGTGTGTGAAGTTTGCACCTATTTTATGAAAAATTTTGAAAATTAAATCAACCACATGACCTAAGTAGATGGGCGTGTGCCTTGGCCATATGACTTCAATTTGTTCTTGGTTGACAAACAGAGAGTTACATGGGTTAGGGACACGGGTGTGTGCGACCACACGGCCTGCCCACACGGGCGTGTCCCAAGTCACACGGGCGTGTGGCTCTTAAAATATGAAAATTTTTCTAAGTGTTATGAAATTTTCCAAAGTTCTCGGTTTGGTCCCGAACCACTTCCAATGCATGTTTTGGGCCTCCTAGGCTCTTTTTAGGGACGATGTGAATGTAAATGAGAAGTTTTAAATTTGGATGAAAATTTTTGTCCCGATTTGTATGTTTGGTTATGTTTAAGTCCGAAAATGCCTCCTACCCTATTCTGACATCGAATACAGGTAAGGGGTGTTACATTTAGTGGTAATAGAGCTACGGTTTAGTTGATTCTCGGGCTAACATAGTGTGTGTCAGAGTCTAGCTATACATGCCATTAATGAACTGTGACAGTGTGATGACTCTTGACAAGTTTGAATTCTATTTTCACATAGTAAATGGATCCCAATCGAGCTGAGGCTGACGACGTTAAAAGTAACGCGCCGGCTCCCGCTTAAGGGGCAGTGCCGTCTGATAGTAGACCTCCAACGTTTGGTCAGGGAGAAGGGGGCATGGAAGCCTTTGTCCATATGATGAATAAGTGGTATACGAAATTTGTTTGAACAAATTCGAATGCCCAGCCTCCTCCACTGCCACCTATTCATCGACCGGTTCCCGTAGCCCCACAGGTATGGAATTTTTAAGAATGAACAAGCCATCGGTTGGCTATGTAGATTACATAGCCTAGCCCAACATTCTCTCCACGTCCATGTAGTTTACCCGCGTGGGGCCCATAGACCCGTGGGGCCCACACGGCTTATGTCAGCCTAACTTGGCCCAAGACAGCCTAAGCCCACGAAGTCGCTCATGGTGGCCTCTACGATCAAACGTCCACATTTATGCGTTCGATTTACCATATGAACGAGTTGACGCCCGTGTAGTAATAATAGTCACATTTGTCGGCTTTTGCCGAGTTACGAATAAGGGCAGTGTTTTACACACCTTATTTGTAGAGAACGCAATCACGAATACCCTAACACCTAGAATGCACGATAATGATTCCCTTACTGCTTCAACATCGCTCAAATCACTACAGTCGATTATCAATTACCTAAACACAATTTAGGCCCCCATTATAAATAGATCATTAAACATAAATATAGTGTCCCCTCCAGCCATCCTTGCCAAAACGCAAAAAGAGGAGACCATAAGCCAAAATCCCGAAACGTTACCTCCACTGTACCAATAGGTTTCGCACAACACACACGACGATTAGAGGTCACCAGTCTTCTAAAGAGAACCTATCACAAACAAAAGAAATAACAATCATTTCTACAACTGAGTGATTACAATTAAACTTAAACAGTCGAAGAAGTCAACACAAAACAACATCAACCTACAATGGTACTTACGAACCCGTGATATCATATTAATAAAAACAATCCATAATGAATTCGTATCAAGGTCAACCCAAAAGCAACTAACCTCCCACCTTCAAAATATGGACTGAATCTTGGACCTAAATAAATCTTCGATTGATGCCCACGAGTGTTTGAAAACTTCTCCGTAATGTTATGTACGAGACACATCAAAAGGAAGTCATCAAAGAAACAACTACTTACAAAGACTTACCAAAACTTGGAGATCGAAATTGGGAAGACTTACTTTAGGCAAAACCTTAAGTAATGGAACGGTAAGGAGAAAAGAACAAAGATAGAAAAGAGAACAAGAAGAAAGAACTCAGTGAAACTTCGACAAAAAAAAGCAGCAAAATGATGAACAGTAGAGTGGGGGAGGCAGAAGAACTATTGTCAATTTTTTTCCTGAAAGTAAGAGGAGCTGAATTTCTTTAAGAGAAAACAAAAAGGAAAATAAAAAAATAAAATCCCTCTAAATCTTACTAAAAATAGGCAACTTCATCCCCCACACTTCTCAACCACTCCAACTGCCTACTAGTATTAGAATTTTACTAACACACAACCACTTACACGACCACAAGTAAAAAATAAATCCTTTGCTCACGCAAAGACTCGAACTCTCGACCCTTTGCAACAACAACACTCCACTAAACCACTAGACTAGTAGGCTCATTCTAACATATATTTATCCATATTTATTTATAAGCCTACTGGATAAAGGCAAGAGTTTACTCCTTAAAAACAAAACTTTTTGCACATGCCCAGGCCTGAACCCAAGACTTCTCAGACACTTCCCAGAACACTCAGAACACTTAACCACTAAAGCAGATACATAGTTATGTCACTTTCTTACACAACTAAATATTTATGAGCAACTTCCTAACTGTTCCCATGCTCAAAATCTAAGACTTCCAGGCCCAAATTTGGGGCATTACAATTTTTGTCCACACGGGCAAAGACACGGGCGTGTGTCTCAGCTGTGTGTGACACACGGTCAGGTTGCACGACCGTATGTCCCCTGGTGTTGAATTAAAAATCAAGTCAGAATGCTTGAAAATGTTAAATCCCATTTGAATAAATGGAAATCAATGGATATGTGATTTCCCGAAATGAATGAGGTCCTGCATTTGTTGCTGACAAGATGTAGCTCAGACGAGCAATCCTATTGACCTCATTTATGAAAGGATTTAGCTCAGACAGGTAATCTTGATATAAGTCCTCTCGAGCATATTTTATGGATTAGATATAGTCCAGATGGGTAATCCAGATCAAGCTCTTTAGAGCATATGTCATAAAAAAGATTTAACCTGGATTGGTAATCTTATTGTCTATATATGTGGCTGGAGAGTGTACTCTCTAAAATGGTACCTTATGAATATGAATTGACGAATCCTAATTTGTACACCTCGAATGTACTACCTGTGTATCTATCAATATTTCAGATAAATTTAATGGGTAAAAATCTTGACATGAGAAGATATGAATAAGAAATGGGTTATTACACGTATCTGTTTGAAATACATTAAAATGGCGATACATGATAATAAATATATGAAAATATGAGATGATGATATTTGTACATGGAATTTATTTGATGAATATATGTTCATCCTTGATTATAGACTTGTACACCTTGAATGTACTACTACTCGTGTGACCTTGATATTTCGAATGATATGAGTAAAGTTTTGACATGAAATTATCTGAACTCGAGATGAACTATTATGAAATTATACTTGTAATATAAAGAGATGATTTATACATGATAAATGAGTACATGTTGTGGAAAGTATATGTACACGGAAACTTGATTGTTGTTGAGCTCATATATGTTTTGATGTTATTATGGAATATGTGACTAACAAAGGCAATAAGGATGTGTGTAGGGCTTAAGGTCAAATTGATTGATTATGCCTTACATAGCTACCTCAAAATAGACTTAATGGTAAGTTAAATACCATGTTATACAAACTTACTAAGCATTTTATGCTTACTTAGTTTTATTTCCATGTTTTAGAGTAAATAGGAAGCTCATTGGATTGAAAGCTTGGCGGAGATCACTCACACTATCCAACGGCCCATGTCGGCACAATATGGTAAATGTGAGATTTAAGCATGAATTCATGTAACAATATATCATGATTAGATGTTATAAATTGCTTGAATTCAATGCTTGGATTGGTTGGTATTTGGATGTAAGTTTGATGCAAGAATTTGGTATGATTTTGGGTGAGAAATGAAGCCAGGAATGGCTTTATTTTGTCTACACGGTAGACACACAGGCATGTGTCTAGACCGTGTATGACATGTGGCCTGGTACATGGGCGTGTGGTTAGGTCATGTGTCCTATGTACCTTAAATTCGAGAAAACAAAATGCTGAAAATTGAGCACATGGGTAGAGACACGGGCTTGTGTCTTGGCCGTGTGAAACCTGCATCTAATTTCGAAAGAATTTAATTAACCACACGGCTTAGAACATGGCTGTGTGGCATGGCTGTGTGCACACCAAGAGAGTTACACGGGGTCGAACATGGCTTGCAGCACGCCCAGGGTCACACTAGCATGTCCCTTGGACCACACGGGTGGGTGAGTCCTGTACCTTGGAAAATTTTTGAAATGTTGCGAAAAATTCTTAGAGTTTCCAATTAAGTCTTGATTCGATTTTAATACTCATATTGGGCCTCGAGGGTCCATTTAAGGGATGATATGAACAATCTCAGTTAATGAATATTAATTTACGTTAATTATCTTAAAATATTTTGAAAGTTTTGATAATGGTTTGTAACCCTATTTTGATAACGAATACGGGTTAAGGGGTGTTATAGTAATGGATCCCAATCGAGCTGTCGTTGATGATGTTGAAAGTAACATACCAGCCTTCATTCACAAAGTAGCGCAATCTGAGTCAAGGCCTTTATCGGGTAGTCAGGGAGGAGAGGCCAAAGAAGCCTTCTTCTAAATGATGAACGAGTCGTTCACTGAGTTTGTCCGAACTAATCCAACTGCTTAGCAACCTCCACCCCACCTATTCCCCAACCAGCACCCATAGCTCCTCAAGCTTTGAAACCTTTACGGTTAAGTAAGCTACCTGTTGATAAAATCTGAAAGTATGGGGCTGAAGAGTTTAAAGCTACAGTCGATGATGATCCTGAAAGAGCCAAGTTCTGGCTTGAGAATACAATCAGAGTATTTGATAAACTATCGTGCACGCTAGCTGAATGTGTAAAATGCACCATATCACTTCTGAGAGACACTACATATCAGTGGTGGAATATTTTGATATTTGTAGTGCCGGGAGAATGGGTCACGTGGGAATTCTTTCAAGCCGAGTTCAAAAAGAAATACATTAGCCAGCGGTTCATTGATCAAAAGAAAAAAGAGTTTTTGGAGTTGAAATAGGGTCGAATGTCTATGACGGAGTATGAGAGAGAGTTTGTGATACTCAGTAAATATGCTCGAGACTATGTTTCCACAGAGGCAATTATGTATAAGAGATTTGAAGACAGGTTGAACAAAGACATTAGACTTCTGGTCAGGATTTTAGAATTGAAAGAATTTGTTGTGTTAGTCGACAAAGCTTGCAAAGCTGAGGAACTTGGCAAAGAAAAGAGAAAAGCTGATTTTGAGGCTACAGATTCGAGAAAGAGGTCAATGAGTAAAGTCTATCACTCTTTGTCAAAAAAATCACGGGATTCGTATAGTCGTTTGAATACTTCAGTGGGATATCCAAATAGAGATCGTGGGAAGCAATACTCGTGTTCTAAAGCTCAAGCTACTTCAGTATCAAGTGTTGGTAGTGTGAGAAACAATAAACCTGAGTGTCAATAGTATGGAAGGCAACATTTTGGAGACTTCT
Source organism: Gossypium hirsutum (assembly GCF_007990345.1). Classification (NCBI taxonomy): domain Eukaryota; kingdom Viridiplantae; phylum Streptophyta; class Magnoliopsida; order Malvales; family Malvaceae; genus Gossypium; species Gossypium hirsutum. The sequence continues at coordinate 37,749,765 of NC_053436.1, forward strand.
GGATGAATAATAAAAGTTGTGTTAAATGTGGCTCACAAGATCACTTCATTCGGGATTGTCCTGAGTTGCTCGAGAAAGATAGATATCAGAATGCAAGATTGAGTAACACAACTGCTAGACGGAGGCCACTTAGAAATACAGGAAATGTAGTCACAGATGCTCTGAGTAGAAAATCTTTGTGTGCTTTACGGGCAATGAACATACAATTAAGCTTGACTTATGATGGTTTGATTTTAGCTGAGTTAAAAGCTAAACCTTTATTTCTTCAGCAAATTTGTAAAGCTAAGAAATGTGATAATGAACTGAAAGCTACAAGAGTGCAATGCGAGAAGACTATTGATTCAGACTATTGAATCGGATCTGATGATTGTTTGATATTCTGAGATAGAATATGTGTACAAAAGAATTTCAAGATTGTTCAGAAAATTCTACACAAAGCACACAGTGAATGTTTATTTGTTCATCCGGGGAGTACTAAAATGTACAATGATTTGAGACAATTCTGCTGGTGGTTGAGCATGAAACGACACATTTTAGAGTTTGTGTCGAAATGCTTAGTTTGTCAACAAGTTAAAGCCAAACATCAAGTGCCTTCGCGTCTACTACAACCAGTGATGATACCAGAGTGGAAAAGGGATAGAGTTACAATGGATTTCATATCGGGATTACTCCTATCTCTGGAAAAGAAAGATTCTATCTGGGTTATTGTTGATCATTTGATGAAATTGGCACATTTTATTTCGGTACGTACAGACTTTTCACTTGATAGATTAACTGACTTGTATATCTCTAAGATCATTAGATTGCACGGGGTGCCAGTTTCTATTATTTTAGATAGAGATCCGAGGTTCACATCACGATTTTGGATGAAATTGCAAGAAGCTTTGGGTAAGCGGTTGCACTTTCGTACCGCATTGACCGACAATCAGTCTGAGAGACTAATTCAAATTCTAGAAGATATGCTTCATTTCTGTATTTTAGAGTTTGAAGGCAACTGGGAGAAATATTTATCGTTAGTTGAATTCGTGTATAACAATAGTTTTCAATAGAGCATAAAGAAGGCATCGTATGAAGCATTGTATGGTTGCAAATGCCGAACTCCATTGTACTGGACCGAGCTTAGTGAGAAAAAGATTCACGGGGTTGATTTGGTTAGAGAGACCGAAGAGAAAGTGAAAGTAATTTGTGACATTTTGAAAGCAACTTCAAATCGACAATAAAGTATTTTTGAAAGTATCTCTGTGGAAGAAGATTCTTCATTTTGGTCGATAGGAAAGTTAAGTCCGCAAATTATCGGGCCGTATGAGATTACTAAAAGAATAGCTCCAGTGGCATATCTACTAGCTTTACCGTAAGAGTTAGAAAGATTCACAGTGTATTTAATGTGTTGATGTTGCATCGATATAGATAAGATTCGTCACATGTAATTTCTCCGACAAAGATTGAAATTTATCCTGATATGGCGTATAGCAAAAAGCCGATCAGAATTCTAGCTTGAGAGATTAAAGAGTTGAGAAATAAAAGCATGGCATTAGTTAAGGTTCTCAAGCAACGTCACAGTGTCGAAGAAGCTACATGGGAATGTAGCAGCCCATTTTTAGTCGAATCGAAATAGTGGTTTCGGGACCAAAAATTTGGGGCTAAAATAATTATTTTATTATTATTTTAAGGTCTATAATATAATAGTATGATTGTGTGAAAATTTTGTTATGAAATTTTATTGTTACTAAATCCCGTAAAGTGCAAAAGTGGTGTTATGGGCTACTATAGTAATAAGAGAAATTCGGCTAGCATGGGTAGGGACTTAATTGCATGAACTTTTATTTTTATGAGATAAGGACTAAATTGTAAAGAAATTGAAATATTAAGGGAAAAAGTGTAAAGTTACCTTAGTCTGTATTTTGGATTAAATTTGATGGAATGATAATTAAAGAAGTTAATTTTGATTATATTTAGATCAAGAAAAACGAAATTCAAATTTAGATCAGGGGAAAAACAAGGTTTTGGACTAATTGACTCGTTTCATCATTTTTGCATTCGAGGTAAGTTTGTATGTTAATAAGTATTTTATAATTGTGTTTTAAATGATTTGTTATTGAATTATTTGAGAATACGACCTTGAGGATATATTCGATGAAGATTCGGCATTGAGAAATCCTAGCTGGTCCGTACGTCCTACCAGTGGCTGAGTTATCTGGCATGTGTTGCGGATTCTCGTCAGTTTCTGTGAGTAGCACAGTGTAATTTTGTCATGACCGTCAGCTTGTGTAAACAGACCCATAGAAAGCTTGAGAGTAATTATTATATGTGATATAAGATTGAGATAGCTTCGACTATTTATGTGGCACTAATGGTGCGAGTTTCTTGTGTATTTGATAGTATTCTGAATGGTTCAACCGGTATATCGAAGATATGAAATGGTGAGAAATAGATTCATATGAGTAAAGGTATGTACGAAAACTAATGGGGTATAGAAACTCACCTTATGCTTCCTCATCTTGTCATTTTTGAACTAATGGGTCTAGCTTGTAAGCATTACAACTAAGACCATAAATTAAACTTGACATTTTTGAACGAAAATAATCAGTTTTCTACAAACATGCAAAACCCCTAAAATGGTTCTAAAAATCTTGATCTTTATTTCTTAAACTTACAAACTCTAAAGGTCTTAGTACCTTACCAGCCTATTGGATTCTCTACTTTTCTACTTGAACTTCTTGACCATCACCCTATGTAGAGCTTTCTATAACCATCTCCTTTCATAGCTACCAAGGAAGAAGATGAATGAAAATAAGAAAATGAAACAGAATGGAGTTGAATCCTCCTCAGCAAGGCATTTTGACACTATATATTGCCCTTCAAGTGCAATCTTGACTGTATAACAACCATTCATCCATAATCATTTTGTCTTCCACTAAGGAAATTGTTGGTTCTGATCCAACTGAACCAACATTGGATTTCAACCAAGTCCTAAATCAGTTACTGTTTTCTCCAGATTTTCTAGTGAAGCCACCAACTTATGGTTTCTTTAAATTTAACCTGTAATTGTTGTAAATTTTTAGGTTTAAAGGAAACCATGTGTGACAATATTGCAGAAGTTGTACACCTAACGCACCAGCTTTTGGCTCCTTATCTATTTGAACTCAAGCTTTTATTTACATCAAAGTGTACGAGTCACACATAATATGTCATCCACTCAAGATTTAGGTATGCCACACTATGAACATCACAAGTGAATAAATCCATAAACATATTCAGGATCTATTATGCTTGGGTCATGCCCGATGTATTGCCTATTCAGTCATTCACATTTATGTCTATCTACTGGGAGTCATCCGCTCCAATGCCCATGACAAGACATGTAATAGCCCTCACTTGTATGCAACAGTGAAATAGGGTTACGGAGCATTACTGGACTTACTATACAATTAAATACGGGCCTACGAGGCTCTAAACATGCATTTGTGGTGGTTTGGGACTAAATTGATAACTCAAGAAATTTTTTCAAAACTTAGAAAAAATTTCAAACTACAGGGGACAGAAGCGTGTGTGGCCCGGCGTGTGTCTCACACGGCCAAAGACACGCCCATGTCACAGGCCGTGTCCCAACCCGAGTTCTACCTCATGTAACTCTCTGACTTGGGTCATATGGCCAACACACACGCTCGTGTGGCTAGCCCGTGTGCCAGGCCATGTGCTAGGCCGTGCCAAACCTATAGGGTATACTGACTTATGGCACACGACCAAGTCACACGCCCCCGTGCTATTTCGTGTGGAGCATATTGACTTGATTTTTAATTCAACACCAGGGGACACACGGCTGTGCAACCTGACCGTGTGTCACATACTGCAGAGACACACGCTTGTGTCTCTGCCCGTGTGGACAAAAATAAGTTATTTACCAAGCCATTTTGCCACCAAATTTGTATACACCTACACCAAACCAAATGGCACCAAAACAAGAAATAAATAGGTATTCAATCAACCTCAACTAAGTATCATTTATACCATTTCAATACCAACAAATACAAGGCACACAATATCACAATATGCCATTCAATTTATACCAAATTACCATATTTTTAAATCTTCAATATCGTTACTTTCAAACATGCATTATTTTACCTATAATTCAAACATTCCAAATCTCATATCTCAACCATTTAATATCCCTAATTACCAATTATCATCAAGCATCACATATCCATCAATAAACACATAACCAAAGCCATATGCACATATGCACATATGAATACACAACCAAATCAACCAAATTAAGCCAACTCTCTTGACTATATACAGAACCAAAACATTAACATTTACAAGCCACTTCAAATGACTAAATTCATTACCAAACTATATATAAAAATGACCATAATCCTATACATGCCATATATCCATAAACATAGATTAAAAAATACCAAAGTGACAGCTTGATAGTGTTATGCGATCTCTGGCGATTCCCAAATTTGAGCTGGCTTCGATATCACTATAAAACACGGGAAAATACATAGAGTAAGCTATAAAGCTTAGTAAGTTCGTGTAACAATAAACAAAATTAACCATAAATACACAATTCAAACAATTGAATATATCAACATATAACTTATATTAGTTCACAAGCCTTCCACATATTCAATCATAAGATTAGATATGAAATTCAGAAGTTTCTTCGATTCAAAGCTTATATGGTTCATGTACATACCTGTATCATCTCTTATTAGTCTCATAATCATCAAAGTCATCGTTATACCCGTTGAACCATTCAGAATACTATCAGATACTCGTGAAACTCACACCCTAAATGCCATATATATAGCCGAAGCTATCTCAATCTCATATCATATATAATGCTCACTCTTGAGTTATTAACGTGTAACACCCTAATTTTGGGCCTAGTTAGAACCATTTATCCGAGGTCGGAGAAATTATTTTATTATTTTATTATTTTATGTGTTATAGCATGATTATATGAGTGTATGAAAAATTTGCTGAATTATTTTTAATGATTTCGTGCTTAATTGCGAAAAAGGACTAAATCATATAAAGTGTGAAAGATTTGTTCTACAAGCTAATGTTGTTAAATAGCTATGGAACACTAAATTAGAGGTCCTTAGTGAGCAAATAGACCAATAAAAATTAGTAGCTGAACATGGAGACAAATAAATTGAAAAGTCAAAGTTTGGTGGGCATTAGGTGACTTATTTGATAATAAAATAAAACAAAAAGGAAAAAGGTTGTCATCTTTTGATCTTTCTTCTTCATCCACTGAAAATGGTAGCAAACATGGTGGTTTTGAGAGCCAAACTTTCAGCCACTTAGTTCTCTTGCAAGTAAATGTTTTTGAAGGTCTTTCTTGATAATTTTTGTATCTTTGTGACCCTTGTAGCTTAAGACCATGTTTAGAACATGGCATCAGAATTGTTATATGTGTCAATGTAAGACCATGTCTGGGACATGGCATCAGCACCGATGTATCTAAGCCAGTGTAAACCATGTCTCGGATATGGTATCGGCATTTTACCCTTTAGTATGAGGCTTATCGGGTATCCTTTAGTATTCCAACTGGTTCAACGAGTGATTTAAAGATTGTGTCATGATTGAGAAAAGTTATGATGATGTTACAAGTGGTATAGGTATGTGTGCAAAACTTATGAGAAGTGATTTCGGTTTATGATACACCTTGGGTAAGGATGGAAATTAGTAAGTCATGCCCATGAGAATGATTTTGTGATGACCTTGTGATTATGGGTCTATTCTTATGATGTATAAATATGTATTTTTACCATGATGCTTGAAATGATTTGTAAAGTTGTTATAAACTTAGTTATCATTATTTTACACTAAAACAGTTCTGGATAGCAGCAGTAGTCCGAATTTGAAAATCCACCAAAAATTGTGGAAATTTATTTAGAAGTTGAGTAAAATATGAAATTAAATATTATCGAGTCTAGTTTCACATAAAAGAAACATTGTAAGCAAAAGAATCTCACGTTATGAGATATTTGGATTTCTGTGAGATAGGGCTAGAGTGATTTCAGGTTCCCTTGTCTTAACTTTGGAAAATCATTAAAAATTTTATGAAAATAATTATGGGTTATAATTCATATGAATAAATCGTTGATGATTCTATTTTCAATAGAAATAGGGAAGAACATTATCTAAATTCTATACTATGAGCATTTAACTTTTAGTGAAGAAGGGTTGAAACTGTCAAACAGCAGAACATGGGAGACTTTAAGGAATAAACTATACTTATTGGCTAGACCAAAAATCTTAAAATTTTATGGTAAAAATATATATGAGCCTAGTTTCAAGGAAAATTAGCATACCTTAATTTGGAGTTCCTTAGCTCAATATATAAATAATTTAGTGACTATGACTCGAGTAGATAGCTTGAGATGAACAAGAGTAAATAGTAAAATTTTGTGTAATTATGATTGTATTAACTTGAGAAAATGTGGAAAATACATGTCAATAAATCTCTTATTATTTTCATATGGACTTACTAAGATATATAGCTTACCCCTTCTTTTTTCCTCATTTTACAGGGTCACTAAGCTAGCTGGGGTTGGAGATCGTCAGAGATTCCATCAGACTATCGAACTATTAAATGGTATAAATGATTTCAAGCACTTTAAGTCTATGACATGTATATGGACTTAGTCAATTCGGTATGTGTCATTTGATTTGGCCAAATGTATTGGCTCATAATGGGAATATGATTCGTTTTGTATATGGCCATGTGATGTGGCTCATATTGGTTATTGGGTTGTAAACCTATCCATATATGCATACATGTGCTAAAGTTTTCATATGGTGTGGTCATGTGTGTTTGGTATGGATGAATTGTGAATGTGCCCTAGATTACTTGATAGTTTTAAAGTGACTAAATCGGCCTATTGATAGAACTTAGCATAAGTATGAAGTGTAAGAATGTGTTAACGATAATTATGGCATGAAGTTGATAAGTTTAAAACTAGGAAAAGTATGGTGCCTTATGCATGAATAAATCGATATGAAATTTCCTCGAAAAGTTCCATTGAAGTTATGTTTAAGTAAGTGCTAATGAGGGTGCCAAGTGGCTTGGTAAATAGCCATTTTCTGGGCCATAAGGGCAGAGACACGACCGTGTGTCTCATCCATGTGGAGGACACGGTCTAGCGCATGGGTGTGTGACTTGGCCGTGTGACCCTATATCGTTGCTAACGTTATAAACAGAGAGTTACATGGGCCGAGGACATGGGCGTGTCCCAAGCCACATGGATGTGTGTGACCACATGATCTAACCTATGCTGGTGTCTGACTCTCCAAAACTAGAAAATTTTCTAACTATTGTAGAAAGTTCGTAAGTTCTTGGTTTAGTCCCAAACCACCCCCGATGTATGTTTTGGACCTCGTAAGCCCATATAAGGGACATTATGAATATGAATTAATTTTTTTAATTTGAAAGAAATTTTTATGGCTCGATTTTACAGAGTTGTGTACGTTTAAGTCTGGTAATGCCTCGTACCTTGTCCCTTCCTTGGATTCGGGTAAGGGGTGTTACACAACGGGTCTGCTCACACAAGCTGATGGTCATGACAAAGCTACACAGTGCTGCTTACATAAGCTGATGAGTATCCGCACCACAAGCTGGATAACTTAGCCACCGGTAGGACGTACGAACCAACACTTAAATTACATAAACCCTAATGAAATGTCATTCGTATCCTAATCTATTCCTAAGGTTCAACCAGGATTTCACATTTGCCGAGTCATCGCCAAATATGTCTGCAAGATCGTATTTACAATTTATGCAATATCAAAGCATTTAAAATAAAATTAAATAATGCTTATTACATACGAACTTACATCGAATGCAAAAACAACAAAATGAGTCGATTATTCTGAAACTGTCCCCAATCTAAATCAGTATTTCACTTTTCTTGATCTAAATGTAATCAAAATTAACTTATTTAATAATCTCTCTATTCAATTTAGTCCACAATATAAATTAAGGCACATTTATCTTTTGCCCCTAATATTTCACATTTTTTACAATTTAGTCTTTATCACATAAAAATACAAATACATGTAATTCAACGGAAACCCATGCTAGCCGAATTTCAATTAGGTCCCTAGCCACCCACATTTTCACTTATTTCACAATTTAACCACAAAATTTCAACATTCGTAAATAAAATTTTTGTCAAAAATCACTTTACAAATGTTGTTCATTTAACAACAAACATGCATTTTCCATCATTAAACCTAAAAATACACCCACATTCATCAATGTCAAAACCCTAAACCTTTAACAATTTTGCAAAATAGTCCCTTGGCTAACTAGACTAAGCTGCAACGATTTCAAAAATATAGAAATCATTAAAATCAAGATAAAAATCATACATAAATGAGATTCAATATCTTGACTAAATGAAACCCTAAAATATTATAAATTGCCTAACCCATATTTATTGCCATAATAGGGTTAAGGAGCATTACCAAAACATATAAGAATATTTACAGATAAACCATGTAAGTTACTATTTATTAATCGAGATCATTCATAATGTCCATTATATGGACCCTCGAGGCCCAATACGAGCATTAAAATCAAGTCGGGACTAAATCGGGAACTTAGGGAATTTTTCGTGAAATTCCAAAATTTTCTCAAGTGCAAGGCTCACACGCTTGCATAGTCCAAGGGACACGCCCATGTGACCATGGGACATGCTCGTACTGCAGGTTGTGTATTACCCCATGTAACTCTCTGACTTGCACACATGGCCATGCCACACACCTGTGTTTTAGGCCGTATGGAACACACGGCTGAGGCACACGCCCGTGTCTCTGCCTGTGTGCCCAATTCTGAGCATTCTGTTTCTTAAAATTAGGCTACAGGGGACACACGGCCCATCCAATGCCCGTGTTACCAGGTCATGTGTCATACAAGTCTAGACACACGGGCGTGTGTCTACTCGTATGGACAAAATAAAGCCATTCATGGCTTCATTTCTTACCTCAATCTTTGCCATAATCATACACCATATATTGCATTCATAACCCAACAATTCCAAGCATTTTATTCAAGTTAATTCTATCATTTAACATGATATATCGTCACATACAATTATTAACCATTTCAAGCATTCTAATCAAACATATTCTTTCCATCATCATGGCATATCATTTCATGCATACATGTTTACAATCATGCCTTAATTATGTCCTCATGTTAGACATAATTTGGTCAACTACTTAACATATATGTGGCTAACATAATATGACATTAAAGTATATCAAAACAATCATTACTAGCCATTCCAATGGCTAGATTACAAGTGTCGTGGACGTTTACATGCCAATATGGTCAACATATCCTATACATGCCATTACAACCATAATTGATTTACCATATTCCAATGGCTAGATTACAAGTGTCGTGGACGTTTACATGCCAATATGGTCAACATATCCTATACATGCCATTACAACCATAATTGATTTACCATATATATACCGACATAGGCTGATGGATAGTGTAAGTGATCTCCGCTAAGCTTCCAATACAACGAGCTTTTGACTTACTTTAAAATGGAAGAAAATAAAACAGAGTAAGCATAAAATGTTTAGTAAGTTCATATAACATAGTACTTAACTTACCCTTCATCCTTTTTGAGGTAACTAAGTAAGGCATATTCAACCACTTTGATCTCAAGCCCTACACACATCCTCATTACCCTTGTTAGTCATGTATTCCATAGTAACATCAAGACATGTACGGACTCAACAACAATCAAGTTCCCATGCACACATACTTTCCCCAACATGTATTTATTTAAAATGTATAGACCATCTCTTATTATTACAAGCATAGCTTCATAATACTTCGTTTCGGGTTCAGATCATTTCATGTTAGGACTTTACTCATTTTATTCGAAATATCAATGGATACACAGGTAGTACACCTAAGGTGTACAAATCGAAGCCCGTCAATTTATATCCAAAAGTACCCTCAAGGTACAATTTTTAGATAGAACACTATTGAGCTATACATGTATACAACAGGATTACTAGTCCAGGCTAAATCCTTTTTATGTCACACGCTCTAAAGAGCTTGATCTGAATTACCCAGACACATATGCTCAAGAGGACTTATATCAAGATTACTTGTCCATGCTAAATCCTATCAGAATTGATGTCGAAGGATTACTCACCTGTGCTAAATCCTCTCCGCAACAAATGCAGGACCTTATTCAGTTCGGGAAGTCACATATCCATCGATTTTCCATTTATTCAAACGAAATTTAGCATCTTTCAGACATTATCAAGCAAGTGATCAATCTCATATATTCATGAATTTATGCAACTCAAATGGTCACATTCAACTCAAGCATAAAATTTAACATTTTTATCGTTTATCGTTTTTCAGGCATTATAATTAGTCGTCCACTTTCATTTATCGGGCTTTTAACGAGTATGTGATTATGTCACATTTTTATGGCATTTATACAATTCATAGCACAATACTTAATTCAAGCATAAAAAATATACAATTTAGTTACACGAACTTACCTCGATAAAGGTTCATGTACAAACATCTACTAATTCGACATTTTCCTTTGTTTCCTCGTTCTAACTCAAAATTTGGTCTATCCGGATCCATAAGAGTAAATTAACATCAATTTATCACATTCTATATTCATGTGGACTAAATTTTCATCCTAGGCAAAATTATAATTTTGCCACTAACTTTTCCATAAATTGCCATTTTGTCCCTAAGCTCGGAAAATGAAATTCATAAAATCTGACCCTCTACCCAAGCCTAGCTAAATTATAAATACAAATTTTACAGCACATACATTTCACAATTTTTAGCGTTTTCCATGGATTTTCACTATTTTTCATTTTAGTCCCTAAATCAAGTTTTCATGAAAGATCACTTTGTAAAAGTTGTTTATCTATCATCAATCTTTCATTTTCTACCATAAATTTCAAATTTTGCAACATATACATCCTTGACCCAATTTTTTTACCATGATAAGTTTTCAAATTGATCCCCTAAATAGATAGCTTAGGCTATCCCAGTTTCAAAAATATCAAAATTACTAAAGATGAGACAAAAAAACTTACCCAATGTGGCCCTAAAAGTCTCCTCTCTCTCTCTCTCTCCTAGGATTTCCATGTTTATTTAGGGGAAGAAGATGAGAAAATATGATTTTTATTTTCTTTTCATCTTTTTAATTTACTAATTTAGTTGAATTCCAATTTAGTCCCTATCTTTTTCTCATTTTCCATGGATGAATCATCCAAAAATATCTACATACTATTTATTAATGGTCTAATTACCATATAAGGACCTTAAGTTTTGAATTCCATAGCTATTTGATCCTTCTAGCTATTAGAATCCAAGTTTTGCATTTTATGCGATTTGGTCCTTCTAGTAATTAAGCACATAATCGGTAAAATTTTCTTCTCAAAGTTTTCACACAACATTTCTAGTATAATATGGATCATATAATAAAATAAAAATAACTTTTATTTTTCGGCTCGAATTTGTGGTCTTGAGACCACTGTTCCGATTTCACCAAAATTGGGTTGTTACAACTCTCCCCCTTAAGAAATTTTCGTCCTTGAAAATTTTACTAGTAAGAAGATTTAGACATTACTTTTTCATGTTCCTATCCGGTTCATAGATAGCTTTGTCAATATCATATCATTATCAATGAACTTTCATTAAAGATACCTTTGTATTTTTCGTTTCTTTCACTTTACATGCCAGAATTTCAACCAGTCACTCACTGTAAGTCATGCCAAGCTAAATTTCAACATCTATCAGAGAAATAAAAAATGATGGGTTTGATCGATACCGTTGTAATACAGATACACATGAAAAGCATTGTGAATTTCGTAGAATGCTAATAAATATACCAACCAATACTTAACAAATTCAACCCTTTTCAATGATCTCATATGACCCCGTAAGGTACAGACTTAATTTTGTCTATACAGCTAATCCAAAGAACTTTCTTTCATGGTGAATTTCCAGAAATACTTTGTTACCATCAGAAACTCTATTTCTTTTCATTCTAGATCTACATCAGATTTCTGACGATCAAATATTTCTTTTAAACTATCTCAGGTCCTTTTTATCTCTCTTCGGGTTCAACGAATCAAAACTACTACATGTATCTTTTCTCACTGAAATCTGTCCAAAACACCAGAGTTTTGCATTTGTGACCATAGAAAGCGTCATACAATAAAATTTTATATTTGAATGTTAACTATCATAAGTAATTTCAACCCAAGGCAAATACTTTTCTGAGCTACCTCTAATTTCAAGTACACAACATCAACGCATATCTTCTAGGGGACACATGGCCGTGTCACCTAACCGTGTGTCACACATGACTGAGGCCGTGTCACCTGACCATGTGTCACACACGACTGCGACACACACCCATGTCTCTGCTCGTGTGGACAAAATAGACTATTTACCAAGCCATCTTTCTCACTCAAACTTTCAATCACCTACACAAACCAAATGACATATAACATGGCATAAATAATCATTCCAACAAATCTCAACCAAGCCTAATTTATGCAATTTCCAAACCAAGAACTATATGACTCATCACATCATATTTTTCCAATTCAAATCATACTAAATTCACATTCACAAAGGACTAGTTAACTTCATATATGCACTTTCTTACCTCAAATCACATACATACCAAATCTCTAAATTTCAACCATATGGTACTCAAATTACCAATTCATAATAAACATCACATAGCCATTACCGACCACATAACATAAGGTCATTTGCACCTATATATATAAATCATCAAGCACGACAAAATAAGCCAATTTACATGGCTATACACATAACTAACCATTCATCATTTACAAGCCAAATCAAATGGCTAAATCCATTACAAACATATATACCAAAATGACCATGACTCCTATACATGCCATATAACCAAATACATAAGTTCAAAAGTACCAAATTGATAGATTAATAGTGTGATGCAATCTTCGACGACTCTCAAATCTGAGCAAGCTTCGATATTCACTATAAAACACGAAAAAGTAAATAGAGTAAGCTATAAAGCTTAGTAAGTTCGTATAGTAATAAACTCAACTTACCATATATGCATAATTTAAGTAATTAAACATATCATAATATAATTCATATTGCTCCACAAACCTATCACATATTCATTCACAAGGCTAGATATGAGATTCACAAGTTTCTTCAATTCAATGCTTGTAAGGTTCATATACATGCTTGTATTAGCTCATATAAATCTCATACTCATCCATATATTTGATATACTGACTGAACCATTTGGAGTAATATCAGATACTCGGGAATCTTACACACTAAGTGCCAAATACATAGCCAAAGCTATCTCAATCTCATATCTCATATGATGCTCACTCTCGAGCTATCAACGGGTTTTCTCACACAAGCTGACGGTCATGACATAGCTACACGATGCTGCTTACATAAGCTTATGAGAATCCATAACACGTGCTGGATAACTTAGCCACCGGTATGATGTATGGACAAGCACCCAAACACATAAGCCCTGTAACAGCCCGGTTTAGACCCTAGTCAGAAAGTGGTTTTGGGACCACAAATTTGGGTCAAAAAATATTTTAATATTATTTTATGTGTTTACAACATGATATGTGATATGTGAGAAAATTTCGTGTGAAAATTTTATCATTTGTGTGCTCGATTTTATAAAAGGACTTAATAGCGTAAAATGTAAAAGTGGCTAGCTCTTTGTTAAAGTACTACATTGTTAAGGATTTTATAATGTGGGGTCCTTATGATGTAATTTAACCATTAGAAATATGCATGGACATTTATGGACAACCATTAAGTGAATTATAAGTTAAATAGCCAAGTGCAAACTAGTAAATTATGCATAAATTAAAGATTAAATATAAAAAACTAAAGATGAATGTTATCATCTTATTTCTGCCAAAAGTGAAGAAGGAAAAGAAGTTATTTTTTTCAAGCTTAAGGTTTCGGCCCCTGTTCTTTTTAATTTAGGTATGAATTTTGTTTGATTTTTGATAATTTTACGTTTTTGAGATTGTTGCTTTGAATAGTAGCTAGCCCATGTTTGAACTTTTGAATTTGTTGATGTATTCATGAATTGACATTGATGATAGCTTGTAGTTTTTTTGTTTGATGATGAAAAGTAAATCTTTGTTTATAGATTATTATGTTTAATTATGTGATTTTTGATAAAAATGTGTATTAAGAATTAATTTGTGAAATTTGTAAATTTATAGGTTAAAATGTGAAATAAATGAAAGATATGGACTTATATAAATTAATGGAATATTCGGCCAAGTATGTGTATAAGGAAATTATGTATATTATATTTTGTGTTTTTTGAAACAATGACTAAAATGTCAAAGTGTGAAATTATAAGTGCCAAACTGTAAAAATGCCTAATTATGTATTTGTGGATTGAATTGATTAAATGTGTGACTAAATTAGTGAAATTTGTATTAATTTAGTCAAGAAAGGAAGAAATCGAATTTGGATCGGGGAAAATCGAAAGTTATCAAGTAATCGATCCAATTCATCTATTTCGACTACGAGGTAAGTTCATATACAAATGAATGCCTTTAAATTGATTTACAAATATTTATTAGTCATTAAATTGACATGAATGTGGAACGAGCAAGAATCGATAAAGTTACGACATCTGAAAGTCATGTACGAACTATAGGAATAGTATAGGATACGAGTGTCATGAGATTAGGATTTTGAGATGTGATATCGTGTAAGAAAATGTCTGGGACATTGGCATCATATATGATTTCGTGTAAGACCCTGTCTGGGACGGTGGCATCGATATTTGATAACACGTAAGACCATGTCTGGGATATGGCATTGTATGAGTTTACAAGCTATCCGAGTATCCTTATCAATTCGGAATGGTTCAACGAGAAATATTGAGAACTGAATAAAAATGTGAATGAGTATCCGATTCAGGTACGTATGAAATGTATTTGTTATTCAAGAATGAAAGGTGAGTATGTTTATAAATGATGACATGTGAATTTCATAACAATGAATAGTGGTTAAATGCAAGTGCATTAAGAACAAGTGAGTTAGATGTGAATTATGAAACTTTTGTATGTGATTTGCTATGGATTCCATGGATAAATTAGCTTATATTTATCTTATGTGTTAAGTTTATTTGTATATGGCTTCCTAAGCTTTAGAAAGCTTACTCTGTGTGTGTGTTTTCATTATTTTATATATTATTGAAGCTACCGTAAGCTCGGGGATCGTCAATGATCATAGTCACACTATCAAATGATATTTTGGTACTTTTAAAGTTATAAATATTAATGTATGGCATGTATAGGCTAGTGATGTTATAATATGTGTTAACTGTATTTCTTGCCATGTGACATGGGATTGAAACTATGGAATTGGTTTTGGTATAGACTATGTGATGGAAAAATGTTATAATTGATGTATATATATGGTCTTATGTGAATGACCGTCTTGATGGTCTTGGTATGATTTGGTAGTTGAAATGGTAAGGTTTTGAAATGATTTTGAGTTTGATTAAATGTTGTTAGAGACAAATGGATTGGTATGGTATTAGTACATGAAATGGATATTCTTTGATGGGAAATTGAGTATGAAATTGATTGGTGATATTCTGGATAGAACTATGTTATGGTTTTGGTTACCAATTAGTCATGAATTATGCTTTGGTTAATGCTTGTAGGGATTACCTTTTTAGGGTGGCAAATTTGCTTTTCAAATGTCTTATTTTTGTCCACGCGGGAAGAAACACAAGCGTGTGTCTCAGCCGTGTCCGATACACGATCATGTTACATGGCCGTGTGTCCCTTGAGGTACCCATCGAATTAAAGTCAGTATACCCTACAGTTTTGACATAGCCTAGACACACGGCCGTGTCTATTGGTCGTGTGTGGCACATGGGCTAGCACATAAGCGTGTGGTCGGCCGTGTGACCCAAGTCAGTAAACCCCTAAATTTCACACAGTCTGGCACATGGGCATGTCCTCAGCCATGTGGTGCAAGTTAGTATGTATGCTCTGTTTGTACACGGTCTATGACACGGGCATGTCTGGTAGTCGTGTGAGGCACACGGCCTATTCACACGGGCGTGTGACCCTTAATGTTTTGAAATTTTTGTATATTTCCTTAAGTTTGTAAATGTTATCAGTTTAGTCTCAAACCCCTTCTAAGCATGTTTTAAGGTCTCGTAGAGCCTTATAAGAGACATTGTCAATGTTTGAATGAATTTAGATTAAGAATGCTTAAGTGTATGTGAATGAGGTGTGTTATCCAGTATTGCCTCGTAACCTTATTCTGGCAACGAATACAGGTTAGGGGTGTTACATTTTTTTTGGTATCAGAGTTACAGTTTAGTCGATTCTAGGACTAACGTGGCGCTTGAGAGTCTAGCTATACATGCCATATATATAAACTACGATAGTGTGATGATTTGTGATAGTTAAAATGTGTTTTTCATATAGTAAATGTATCCCGATCGAGCTGTAGCTGATGCGTGGAAAGTAATGCACCCACTCCTGCTCAAAGGGCAGCACCGGCTGATTCTAAGTCGATTACGAGTAACCATAAGGGAGAGGCTAAGCAAGCGTTCTTCTAGATGATGAATGAGTGGTTCACTCAATATATTAGAACTAATCCGGCTGGTCCACAACCTTCACCCCCGCATAATTTTCCACAAGTTCCTGTCATGCCACAAGTTGTGAATCTGGTTCAATTGAGTAAGCCTCCGATTGATAAAATTAGAAAATATGGGGCTGAAGAGTTTTGTGCTACTACTGATGATGATGCTGAGAGAGCTGAGTTTTGGCTTGAGATTACGATATGAGTGTTTGATGAAATGTCATGTACTCCTGAGAATTGTCTTAAATGTGTTGTTTCACTTTTGAGAGATACTGCATACCATTTGTGGAAAACGTTGATATAAGTGGTTCCAAAAGAACGAGTCACTTGAGTATTCTTTTAAATCAAGTTTAGAAAGAAGTACATTAGTCAGAGATTCATAGATCAGAAACACAAAGAGTTTCCTGAGTTGAAACAGGGTTGTATGTCTGTTACAAAATACGAACAAGAATTTTTGAGAGATTAAGTCAATATGCAAGAGAATGTGTCTTGACCGAAGCAATTATGTGCAAGTGTAACAGTCCGGATTTGACCGTAGTCAGAATAGTAGTTTCGGCACCATAAATCCGAGTTAGAAAAATATTTTTTATATTAATTTTTGTGTCTATGATATGTAAATTGATATGTGTGAAAGTTTCATGCGAATATTTAACTCTTTGTGTGCTTAATTTGCAAAAAGGACCTAATTGCATAAAATGTAAAGCTGTGTGCTAGATGTTAAAGTACTTATTTGAGTTGGCTTTATATGTGAAAGGTCTTTATGTGGTTATTTGACCATTGGAAGTTTGAATGGTCATAAATGGACATGTGTTAGGTGAAATTATAATAGTTTAATAAAGGTTATAATGGTCAAATGTTTAATAAAGTAATGTATGTTATAACGAAACATGAAAATAGGCATTATATTCCTTGTTTGTACCGAAAATTGAAGAACAAAAAGAAAAGATCAAGAATTATAGGGTTTGGCTAGTTAGAAGCTTAAATCGGGTATGTTTTTGCTTCGGTTTTGATAACTTCTATGTTTTTGTGATCTTTGCTAAGTGTACTATAAAGCCGATGTCTCAATTTTTGATTTTGTGATGATTTGAAAATGTGTCATGGATGAAGTCATGATTTGAAAATCTTTGCAAGGGACGGTGCAAGCTAATTCTCGACTGGCTACGAGTAGCCGTGATGGTGAGGCTAAGCAAGCCTTCTATCAGATGATGAATAATTGGTTCACTCAATATATTAGAACCAATCCGGCCGTACAACAACCTCCACCCCCAGTTAATCCTCCTCAAACTTCGGATATGCCACGAGTGAATCCAGTGCAGTTGAGTAGACCACCAGTTGACAAGATTAGAAAATATGGAGCTGAAGAATTCCGAGCTACCACAAGTGATGATGCGAAAAAAGCCGAGTTCTGGTTAGAGAACACAATAAGAGTGTTTGATAAATTATCCTTGAGTCTCGAAGAATGTATAAAATGCGCTGTTTCACTTTTGAGAGACATAGTGTATCATTGGTGGAAGACTTTGACATCAGTGGTTCCGAGTGAACGGGTTACATGGGATTTCTTCCAAGCTGAATTTTGAAAGAAATACATTAGTCAGAGATTTATTGATCAGAAACGTAAAGAGTTTCTTGACCTTAAGCAAGGTCGTATGTCTGTTACAGAATACGAGTGAGAATTTGTAAGATTGAGTTAGTATGCTCGTGAATTTGTATCTTCGGAAGCAATAATGTGCAAGAGATTTGAAGACGGCTTGAACGAAGATATTCGGTTGTTAGTTGGGATTCTAGAAATTAAAGAATTCATGGTGCTTGTTGAACGAACATGTAAAGTAGAGGATCTTGGGAAAGAGAAAAGAAAGGCTGAGTTTAAAGTTAGAGGTGTACAAAAGAGTTCATCGGCCAAATCATTTCAATCTGGATCTAAAAAGTTTAGAGATGATAGCAGTCATTCAAAGACTAGTGTGGGATATTCAAACAGAGACCGTGTTAGATCGCAATTGAATTACAAATCTTCAGCCATGTCTATTGCTAGTGTTGATAATGAAAAGAATGAAAGGCCTAAATGTAAGCAATGTGGAAGATGACACTTTGGTGAATGCTGAGGAAAAAGTAATAATCGAACTTGTTATAGATGTGGTTTGAGAAACCATTTTATTAAAGATTGCCCAGATCTAGCTGGAAAGATAATGTTCATAATCTGAGATAGAGTGGTAATGTTTCTTGAGGTAGACCTCCAAAAAATTCAAGAAATGTAAGTGGTAGTTAGAGAGGGACAAAAGACACAGCTGTTAGATTTGAGGCTCGTGCACCTACTAGAGTGTATGCTATTCGAGCTCGTGAGGAAGCTTCATCACAAGATGTGATTACGGGTACATTTACTCTCTATGACACTTATGTGATTTCTTTGATAGATCCTAGATCAACACATTCGTATATATGTATGAACTTAGTGAACAGTAAGACTTTGTCTGTAAAGTCTACTGAATTTGTAATTAGAGTTTCAAACCCCTTAGGCAGATGTGCCTTGGTTGATAAAGTCTGCAGGAATTGTCTGTTAATGTTTCGAGACAATTGTTTTTCAGTTGATTTGATGCTGTTGCCTTTTGATGAGTTTGATATTATTCTAGGAATGGATTGGTTAACTTTGCATGATGCTATGGTGAATTGCAAACGAAAAACTATTGATTTGAGATGAAAGAATGATGAAATAGACAGAGTTGAGTCTAGTGATTTGAATGGGTTACCTACTGTAATATCTTCGATGAAAGCATTGAGTATTGTGAGAAAGGGTTGTGAAGCTTACTTTTCTTATGTGATTGATTCGAAAGTGTCAGAAAGCAAAGTTGAATCTGTACCGGTTATCTACGAGTTTCCTGATGTGTTTCCTAAAGAACTTCCAGGATTACCTCCAGTTAGAGAGGTAGAACTTGGCATAGAATTAGTACCTGGTACTACTCCAATTTCAATAGCTCCGTATAGAATGGCTCTGACCGAGTTAAAAGAATTAAAGTCTCAGTTGCAAGAATTGACCGGTCGAGGATTTGCTAGACCGAGTTTCTCACCTTGGGGTGCTCCGGTTTTATTTGTGAAAAAAAAAGATGGTACGATGAGAATCTGTATAGATTATCCTCAGTTGAATAAAGTAACCATCAAGAATAAGTATCCTTTTGTAACACCCCAAACCCGGCCTAGACGTTATGGCCAGATCTGACGTGTCACATGGACTTACGACTTAGTATGCATTCGCTGGTTTAAGTGATTGGGGTGGTCTTTGTAAAAACAGCGGTTGAATGAAAAGTTGGTTTATCAATCTTTAGGCTATCCATTTGTTGTGCTTGTTGAGTCTTGAAAACGTTCATTAATTTTGAAAACCCGCGCAACCTAACACTAGCAGTTTCGTCATAGTATAAATATAATCAGAAAATAAAACCATAGCGAAAAAAAGAAATTTAAATAGCGGCCTTATTACAACTTAAAACCCAAAATTAAATCAAAATATAAAAATAATAAAAATAAACTAACTTAGAGAAAAAACCTTTGCAGATGATGTGGCCATTCCAAATCCCTCACAGCTCCAAGCCCACTATGGTTGGGGATTTCCTGCAGAGATGAAAATAAAGGGTGAGTTCAGTAAACTCAGTGTGTAACATAACCCAACGATAGCCCAAAATAGATCAAACCTCAGAGTCAAACTTATCTGGGCCTTTGCCTAGTACAGAAATCAGAATGAAACCCATAGGCCCATAGCAGATACAGAACAAATATATCATGAATGCAGAAATCCCAACCCAGAGCCATCCATAACACCCTTGTACTAGCCTTACACCATGTGGGGAGACTACTCGACCCACCCAACAGCTACACACCACAAAAATTACAGTGAGGCTGCCAGATATTGTGACGAAGTCACCAGAACAGATATATGCGGCGAGGCCACCAGATTGTAGCGAGGCTGCCAGAACGCTTCCTCTATCAATATAAACCCATGTCCCATGCAACAGAAATAATATGTCATGGCATACGTATACAGAAACAGAACATCATGCTTTCCAGAAAAAAATAACCCTAGGGGTAAAATCGTAATTTTGCATGTAACACTCCGTACCCGAGTCCGTCGCCGGAGTCGGACACGAGGGGTTTGCAGACTTAAATCACTTCTTTGCACAATCCATTTTAAAATTTTCCAGGCAAGCTGGCTAACTGCGTCACTGTCATCTTAAAAATCATATCTTGAGTTTCACAACTCGAAAATCAGTTTCGTGATTTTTCCCTGAAACTAGACTCATATATGCATCTAAAAATGTTTTTCTAGAATTTTTGGTCTGGCCAATTAGTACAGTTTATTAGTCAAAGTCTCCCCTGTTACAGGGATCGACTACACTGACCTTTGCGCATTACGACTTGGATATATCCCTGTACAGGGCTTCAAAACTGATTCCGTTTGTTTCTATAGAAACTAGACTCAATGTGGAATCTATAAATATATGGCATGACTTCTAAATGTCTCTGGTTAATTTATAATGAATTTCCAAAGTCAGATCAGGGGATCCAGAAACCGTTCTGGCCCTATCTCACGAAAACTTTAACATCTCATAATATACTGTTGATATGAACTTTTCGTTACTTTCCTATGAAAATAGATTCATCAAGGTTCGATTACATAATTTATTCACTATTTAATTCCATTCCTAATATTTTTAGTGATTTTTCACATCCACATCACTACTGCTGCCAGCATCTATTTTTAAGGTAAACTTTACCTATTTCATGATCCTCCATGGATCAACTAGAGTTTGTCATACATATTCCAAAAATGATCATGAATAACCATTCCCATGGCTAACCGTTACCAACATTTCCATACCTCTCGACGGACAACATACAAAACGATTATAAAGCTATGATCAAAGTATATTTAAGCCATTTTTGCATGGCTATCCAAATTTACACAAAACCGAAGGGTACATGACCAACAACAAAAGGGTAGTCCTATACATGCCATTTCAAAGTTCAACCAAAAGTATACCAAAAGGAGCTTTGATAGTGTGGGCGACTTCGACTTCAAAATCCCGAGTCCGATAGCTGAAGAACCAAAATCTATAAAATAGAGAATCAAAGAAACGGAGTAAGCATTAAATGCTTAGTAAGTTTTGAGCAAAGAATTTAGACACAACCAAGGTATAGCATTCATGTAGCTAAACGGATAATTTCATATGCACAAATTTTCAATATCATACTTACTTCACATTACCAACCCTTTTATTCATACACAAAGATCAACTTAGCCAAAGGCCGGTAGCTCATTTATCAACTGAGCGAATACTTATTTGTAAGGGCTCAACTAATTCAAAGCACATACGAAACATACCTCAATGTTGGGATGTTACAAGCGTATTAACTGAAAGTTTTACAGCAAGATCATTCATTCCCAAATCACGTACCTTCGGAATTTAACCAGATATAGCTACTCGTTCAAATGCCTTCGGGACATAGCCCGGTTATAGTAACTCGCACAAATGCCTTCGGGACTTAACCCTGATTTAGTAACTCGCGCCAATGCCTTCGGGCTTAGCCCGGAATTAGTATCTCGCATAAATGCCTTCGGATCTTAGTCCGGATATGGTCACTTAGCACAAAGCCTTCGGGACTTTGCCCGGACATCATTCGAATAACCATGCACATTTAACAATAAATCGTGACACATTCGTATTTCATTTTCATTAGCAAAACTCAAACACAAGACACTTATCACTCTTGCAATTTCGGCTCAATAGCCACACACAAAGAGCATGATTTTGATTTGCTTAAAACATGATCTAATCAAATCATAATTTAAGCTCTATTACTCAAGAACTTACCTCGGATGTGGTTGAACGTTTTCAGCGGCTATTCGATAACTTTTTCCTTTCCCTTATCCAACTGTGGTCCTCTAAGCTCTTGAGCTAATTCAAACAAATTTAACTTATTAAAGTCTCATTATGCTAGCTTATGGCCGAATATGACAAGGAGTTTGATTGGTCATATGGCCACCTTCTAGCTCAACTACACAATGGTCATATGCATTTTTAATCACATCAAGCAATTTAATACAATTCATTCGAACATCAAAAGAAAACCTCAAGGTACTTAGCCCATATATACTTTAGGCATTAGAGTCACATATATATATGGAATCATGAATCAAACTCAAAATTTTAGCTAAATATTCCCCATTGGCCGAATTTTCTAAGCCAAGACAAAAGCATCAATATGCTTGCCTCTAACCGAATACATGCAACACCAATCTTCTTCCTATGGCCGAATATGCATGTCTATGTTGAGGCCGATTATATACTTAATACCACACATAAATGGCATACATTTTACTAACTAATGCATTACATATTATAACTCAATACGCATCCATCATTTAATCCATAACCGAAGCACCATCATGTGTAAGTATATACCTTGAGATAATATATAGGTCATACCAATACATCATGTGCAATCATATATATATATGTGCAAGAGCCGAATCACAAATTTGATTATAACCAAATTTAAACATATATCCAAAACATAAATCTTACCTACCATGCAATAAGCATAAATCACACTTATGGATATACCATGGCCGATACTTCCAACAACACCAAATAAAAATATACTTCATGGATCTAAGGTAGAACCAAGAAAGAAACTCATAATCATCAAGATGTAAGCAACTACCATTTTTCATCTAGATTTAGCATGAAACACAACCATTACCCTTATTAATCTCCATAGCCGAAAACCTTACTTATTCCAAAATCACAATTTCAACATGGGTTACCAACAATAACTTGATATCTCACTCAAAATCAACTAGGATTTCAAGAACTAGTATCAACTTCCTTACCTTAATATCGACCTAAGATGACCGATTGCTTCACTCCTTCCTTCCTCCTCTCAATCCGGTGAAGAAGAACCAAAGAACACAACTTGTTTCCTTTCTTCCTTAGAACATTCGGCCAAGAGAAATGAAAAAAAGATGGACACTTTTTTTTTTGTTTTCTTTCTTACATTCACGGCAATGGGGAGGGGGGAGAAACAATCACACACCTTCTTTCTAGATGGGGGGAGAAACAATCACAAACCATCACCCTTTGTCCATCCTAATGTCATGGCCGGCCACTACTAGATGGGGGGAAAAATTGACATGCAAGTCCCCCCTTTTTCAACATGCACTAATAGGTCCTTATGTTTTGATCTATCACATTTGAAAAATGTCACACATAAGTCCTATTGACTAAATTCACATGCAATTTACTAAATCGAAGCTTAAAATTTTCACACATTTATTTTACACAATAAATATCATATTCAAATAATTTGGTGACTCGGTTTAGCGATCCCGAAACTGCTTTCCTACTAGGGTCGCTTTAGGGCTGTCACATTGCATGCATAAGGGTATTTCAGTAACTATCACCTATTGCTAAGGTTTCATGCTCATTCCAGTATTTACCAAGTAATCAGAAGTACTTACCTCGTCTTTTTACCAAAGTGGGCCCGTTGGCCTATTGGACCATTTTCAGCCCATTAAGCCTAAAAATATCGTTGTGCACGAAAATGCACACTCTGCACTCTAATCATCCAAATGCACCATATTCACTAACAACTGTCTCACGAGTGCTCGTACACTCACGAGTTCACAAAATACCAACGTTTCGATATTTCGGCTTTTATCGATTCAGTCTAAGGGAGGGTGTCGTTCACACACCTGGTTGATGATGATCGATGACGATATCTCCCACGCGATAATCCTACAAACATCACTAACACATTATACTTACGAATTAACGATAACTAACATAAATCCACGTCAACTGACCCAATCATCACACAAGTTAGTCATTTACGCACGAGGGGAAAAATAGTCATTTAACACCCTAGGGTCAAAATGGTAATTTTACCCCACAAGGGTATCTCGGTAATTCTACCCTACAGGGGTATTTCGGTATTTCTACCCTACAAGGGTATTTCGGTAATTCTATCCTACAGGGGTATTTCGATAATTCTACCCGGGATATTTCAATAATTCTACCCTACAGGGGTATTTCGGGAATTCTACAACTTATCCACTTGGGCCTACGGACCCATTGGGACCACATGGCCCATTTCAGCCCATCGCGGCCCGAAATAGCCGTCCTACTGCTAGAGTAATGAGAGATACACTCCTGTTAGGAGACTACAGTTAATCCGCGCTCCAAACACTTTTAGCTGACGCCCAACCCAAATGAACACGTCACAAAGCGAAAGGGATCAGCCAAGAATGGTATGCCTACTCTCCTCATGCTTTGCTCTATTTAAAGCCAGCTCTCCATCTACTCTTATGTTAGCTTCCCGATGGGGGACCCCTCCATCACCAGAGTTTAAAACCAACACCAACTCTTACCGTCCAACATAGTAAAATAATCAACCTTTGCATGCCAAGGGATTCGGACCAAAGTCCTCTCACATGCCAACTCACGCCACCACCACTAGGCCATCAACTCATTTGTGTCATAAACCAACACATTAAACTTTAAAGCGCACCTACTTGCTTTCAGATTTATTGAAAAGAAAAACCAAAATATATTGCAAGAGCCAAGACTTGCACCTTGGACCCCTTGCTTCCTCTATGGCGTCACTTCCTTGTCCCCTAAGTGGCGCCCCCTTGCCACTACACCACACACCTTTTTGTGTCATCTTTTACTCCTTTACTCTTAAAAGCCCAAACGCCAATTGCATCACCTGTTCATAAAATTAAAATTCCGAAGACTACCACGGATTTAACTTAAGTTTGGGCCTTCCAAAGGCCCACTAACCTACTAAAATATATATTTTAACCAACCAGAACACACACAAAATGGGGCGTTACAACTCTACCCTCCTTAAAGAAATTTCATCCTCAAAATTTTACCTGAATCAAAAAGATGAGGATATTGTTGACGCATCGCCACTTCTGGCTCCCAAGTAGCTTCCTCTCTGCCATGATTACGCCACAGCACCTTTACTAGCGGAACTGATTTCCTCCTCAAACTCTTAACATCTCGATCCAAAATCTGCTCAGGCTTTTCCTCAAAAGTCAAGTCTGTTTGGACCTCGATCTCTGCAACCGGCATAACATGAGTAGGGTCAGAACGATACCGCCTTAACATGGAGACATGAAAGACATCATGAATCCTATCCAACTCTAGAGGTAGCTCCAACTGATAAGCCACTGGACTCACTTGCTTAAGAATCCGATAAGGCCCAATGAACCGCGGACTTAACTTGCCTTTCCTCCCAAACCTTAATATTTTCTTCCAAGGTGAAACCTTCAAGAAGACCATATCCCCCACAGAGTACTCAATTTCCTTGCGCTTCAAATCTGCATATGACTTCTGTCAATCAGATGCTCCCTTCAACCGATCTCTAATCAATTTGACCTTATCCTCAGTATCTGCCACCAACTCAGGTCCAAGAACTTGTCGTTCACCCAACTCGATCCAACAACTAGGTGTATGACATCTTTGCCCATACAGTGCCTCATAAGGAGCCATTCGAATACTTTCCTGATAACTGTTGTTGTATGCAAACTCTGCCAACGGTAAGTAATCGTCCCAACAGCCTCGAAAGTCGATAACGCATCCCCTCAACATGTCTTCCAGAATCTGAATAACCCTTACCAATTGACCATCAGTTTGAGGATGAAAGGTTGTACTAAAGTTTAACCGCGTACCCAACGCCTCATGCAACTTTTTCCAAAATCGAGATGTGAATCTAAGATCTCGATCATAAATAATCGACACTGGCACTCCGTGAAGTCGCACTATTTCCACCACATACAATTTGGCTAACTTCTGAAGTGAATAAGTAGTGCGGACAGGTATGAAATAAGCAGATTTGGTCAACCTATCCTTTACCCAAATCGAGTCCTTCTTCGATGGTGTCAAGGGTAACCCACTCACAAAATCCATGGTTACCCTCTCCCACTTCCAAAGTGGTACTTTCACTGGCTGCAAAAGTCCAGAAGGTAATTGATGTTCAGCTTTCACTTGCTAACAAGTCAGACATTTTCCCACAACTTTTGTTACCTCTCGCTTCAATCCAGGCCACCAATACAACTCCTTTAAGTCACGATACATTTTACTCCCTCCAGGATGCATAGCACACAGACCTCCATGAGCTTCTTTTTGAATTGCTTGCCTCAAACTAGAGTCCTTCGAAATACAAACTCTACCTCGGTAACACAAAACTCCCTTACTATTCAGTCCGAACTCAGAAGTATCCCCATTCTTAACCTGCTAAAATTGAGAAACCAGGGACTCAACCCTCGACTATTTTTCCCTAATCTCATCCACCAAGGTCAGCCTAACTTGCAGTTCTGCTAACAGACTACCGTCTTCATACAGACTCAAACGAGCAAACATGGCTCTCAGATCAGATACAGTTCTATGACCTAGGGCATCAGCCACCACATTAGCTTTGCCTGGGTGATACTTAATCGGCCAGTCATAATCCTTAAGCAACTCTATCCATCTCCGTTGCCTAAGGTTCAGCTCCTTCTGAGTCAGTAAGTACTTAAGACTCTTATGATCTGTGTATATAATACACCTTTCTCCGTACAGGTAATGTATCCAGATCTTAAGCACAAAGGTTACCGCTGCCAACTCCAGATCATGAGTAGGATAGTCAACTTCATGTGGTTTAAGCTGTCACGATGCATAAGCAACCACTTTACCCTGTTGCATCAGCACACAGCCCAACCCTACATGTGATGCATCACTGCATACGGTAAAATCTTTTCCAGACTCTGGCTGAATCAGTACAGGTGCCTCGGTCAGAACTTTCTTCAGCTTTTCAAAAGATTCCTGTTGTTTCTCAATGGTACTCCCTTCCTTATAAGCTTTGTCAAAGGCGCTGCCATCACAGAAAATTCTTCCACAAACCTTCTATAGTACCCAGCTAAACCCAGAAAACTTCAAATTTTTGACACTAACCTCGGTGGCTTCCATTCCAGAGTAGCTTCAATCTTTCGAGGGTCCACCTTGATCCTTTCAGTAGAGACAACATGCCCCAAGAAAGTAACCTCTCTCAACCAGAACTCACACTTACTAAATTTCGTATAAAGCTCCTCTCCCTCAGCACTTGCAGCACAATACGAAGGTGCTCATCGTGCTTCTTCTCAGTTTCAAAATAAACCAGAATATCATCGATAAAGACGACCACGAATCAATCTAAGTATGGCTGGAACACTCGATTCATCAGATCCATAAATGCCATAGGTGCGTTCGTCAACCCAAATGGCATAACCAAGAACTCATAGTGACCATACCGAGTTCTGAATTCCGTCTTGTGAATATCCACCTCCTTAACCCTCAACTGATGATACCCAAATCGAAGGTCAATCTTGGAAAATACTGAAGCTCCTCTAAGTTGGTCGAATAAATCATCGATTCTCGACAGTGGGTACTTGTTCTTAATCGTCAGTTTGTTCAACTGCCGATAATCGATCACATCCGCATTGACCCATCTTTCTTCTTTGCGAAACACACTGGTGCTCCCCACGGAGACACACTTGGTCTAATGAAGCCTCTATCCAATAACTCTTGAATTTGGGCTTTCAACTC
Organism: Gossypium hirsutum; assembly: GCF_007990345.1. Classification (NCBI taxonomy): domain Eukaryota; kingdom Viridiplantae; phylum Streptophyta; class Magnoliopsida; order Malvales; family Malvaceae; genus Gossypium; species Gossypium hirsutum. The sequence goes on from NC_053436.1 coordinate 37,778,076, forward strand.
CACCAAATCCTTCGGTGCCATCCTATAAGGTGCAATGGACACCAGTGCCATTCCAGGCAACAAGTCGATTCCAAACTCAACCTCTCGGTTCGGGGGAAAACCCGGAAGCTCCTCTGGAAAAACATCTTGAAAACCCTTGACGGTTCCAATTTTATCCTCTGTCAGATCCTCAGTTTGTGATTGGCTTACAAATGCCAAATAAGCCTCACATCCCTTCCGAATCCACTTCTCGGCTCTCAATGCTGACACCATATTAGACAGATAATCCCTACGCTCGCCTATCACCAAAACCTCCTCATCCTTTGTGGTCTTTAACATTATTCACTTAGCAGCACAATCCAGAGTAGCCCTATGCTTAACAAGCCTATCCATTCCCAAAATGAGATCGAATTCTCCGAAAGGTAGCTCCATCAGATCTCCAGAGAAAACTTTTCCTTGAGTTTCTACAGGCACATCTCTATACAGTTTATCTACCCTAACCGAGTGACCCAAAGGACTTAGTACATATACCCCACTCATGGTCTCCTCAGAGCGCACACCAAGCGACCCAGATATAGCACATGCAACATATGAATGGGTAGATCCAACATCTATCAATGCAGTGTATGGCATATTGGAAATAAAAAACGTACCAGTTATGACGTCAGGTGCATCACCCTCCTCTCGGCGACAAGCTGCATACACAACGCCGGGTGCTCCTCTTCCTCGACTGCCTTGCCCACGTCCTCTCAGAAACTGTGGTCCACCCTTACTGGTTGAGCGACCCTCTGCTCTAAAACGTGAACCTGATCTGGTTCCTGGGGAGAATCCTTAACCCTATGCTCTATAGATCCGCATCAGAAACAAGCACCAGAACATTTTCGACACTCACCCATACCATAATTCCTAAAACCCTGCGGCCTAGCAGCATTCATCGATACTGCTCGAACTGGCTCCATTACCCTTGCTCTCTTAACATTCCTGTTCATACCACCTGAAAGTCCTGAATCTCTCCTAAAACGGTTTCAATCTTTCTCACGATTCTTTTTTTCTGTATGCTTCACTTCCTCAGCTATCTTAGCTTTCTCCACTAGAGCAGCAAAGTTACGCTCCCTCTGCGGAGCAATCAGCACCCTAAGTTCATCTCTCAGACCATCCTCGAAGTGTACACTACGATCATACTCTGTAGTGACAATCCCAGAAGCATGCCGGCTCAGTCTTAGAAACTCAGACTCATACTCACCCATTGACTTACTCCCTTGGACCAGGTTCAGAAATTCATTCCGGCGAGCGTCCACGTAACTAGCCCCAACATACTTTCCTTTGAAGGCTGTCTTAAACAGCTCCCAAGTCACACTGTCAGCAGGAGTTCCATCTCTCATCGTGAGCCACCACTGATAAGCCTCATCCCTGAGTAACGATATGGCTCCCTTCAGCTTCTGCTCCACATAGCAGTCCAAATCATCCATAATCCATTTTGTGGCTTCTAACCAATACTCAGCCACATTCGGAGTTACACCAGATACGCCCCTAAATATCTCTGCTCCATTGGTCCGGAGCTTCTTAGAAATAGACCCCCAAATTTCATTTCCCGTACTTGCCCCAACAACCCTTTCCAAAACTCAGAGCATCGTCCTTGGCACCTCGATCATGAGACTCTACCTCCGTTCCTAGTGGTACCGATGCATCTGCTGCCGGCACATGTCCTGAAGACGAAGATTCAGCCTGAGCAGTACCTCGGCCACGTCCACGTCCTCTTCCACAAGCTGCTCGTGTACTCATTTCGTATTATCTGGTTAAGAATTTTCTAAATCAGTTTAATATTTCAGTGTTTATTACAGATGTCTTATGAATAACAGTAATTTAGAGTTTGAGTTTGTTTCCTTTTGTGGTAGCCTAGCTACAGTCTCAGTCTACTTATCAGAGTTTCTATAGTTCTAGTGTTACCCTAACTAAAGTATCATGATAAGGTTTTGTACAAGTATATAACAGATATTTCAGAAACAATCAGAAAGGCTTAGAAAACTTACAGACTTGGGCCGGAGATTCGGTGTGCCACCTTCTAAAAAAAACCTAATTTTAGAAAATTGATTTTAATCTTTAAAATCATCTATTTGTAAAGAGAAATATTGGCAACATTCTCGAAAATAATTTATAATCAAGTTCCAAAAAAATGATTTTTGAAAACCTTTATTCAGTGTTTCTTTACAAATTCCCGTTTTTAGACCCGTTCCACAACCGAGTTGTTGCAACCTGGCTCTGATACCACTTAATGTAACACCTCAAACTCGACCCAGACGTTACGGCCAGATCTGACATGTCACATGGACTTACGACTTAGTATGCATTCGCTGGCTTAAATGAATGGGGTGGTCTTCGTAAAAACAGCGGTTGAATGAAAAGCCGGTTTATCAATCTTTAGGCTATCCATTTGTTGTGCTTGTTGAGTCTTGAAAATGTTCATTAATTTTGAAAACCCGCACAGCCTAACACTAGCAGTTTCGTCATAGTATAAATATAATCATAAAATAAAACTATAGCAAAAAAAAGAAATTTAAATAGCGGCCTTTATTACAACTTAAAACCCAAAATTAAATCAGAATATAAAAATAATAAAAATAAACTAACTTAGAAAAACCAATTTTGCAGTTGATGTGGCCACTCCGAATCCCTCACAACTCCAAGCCCACTATGGTTGGGGATTTCCTGAAGAGATGAAAATAAAGGGTGAGTTCGGTAAACTCAGTGTGTAACATAACCCAACAATAGCCCAAAATAGATCAAACCTCAAAGTCAGACTTATCTGGGCCTTGGCCCAGTACAGAAATGAGAATGAAACCCATAGGCCCATAGCAGATATAGAACAAATATATCATGAATGCAGAAATCCCAACCCAGAGCCATCCATAACACCCCCTCACCAGCCTTACACCATGTGAGGAGACTACTCGACCCACCCAACCGCTATACACCATAGAAATTACAGCGAGGCTGCCAGATATTGTGACGAAGTCACCAGATACAGATATTGTGGCTAAGCCACCAGATTGCAGTAAGGCTTCCAGAACGCTTCCTCCATCAATATAAACCCATGTCCCATGCAACAGAAATAATATGTCATGGCACACGTATACAGAAACAGAACATCATGCTTTTTAGAAAAAAATAACCCTAGGGGTAAAATCGTACTTTTGCATGCATAAGGGTATTTCAGTAATTATTACTTGCTAAGGTTTCTTGCTCATTCTAACATTTACCAAGTAATCAAAAGTACTTACCTTGTCTTTTTACCAAAGTGGACTCGTTGGCCCATTAGCACGTTTTCGGCCCATTAAGCCCAAAAATACCGTTGTGCACGAAAATGCACACTCTGCAATCTAATAATCCAAATGCACCATATTCACTAACAACTGTCTCACGAGCGCTTGCACGCTCGCGAGTTCACAAAATACCAACTTTTCGGTACTTCGACTTTTACCGATTCAGTCTAAGGGAGGGTGTCGTTTACACACCTGGTTGATGATGATTGATGACGATATCTCCCACGCGATAATCCTACAATCGATCACTAACACATTAGACTTACGAATTAACGATAATTAACATAAATCCACGTCAACTAACCCAATCATCACACAAGTTAGTCATTTACGCACGAGGGATAAAATAGTCATTTAACACACTAGGGGCAAAATGGTAATTTTACCCCACAAAGGTATCTCAGTAATTCTACCCTACAGGGGTATTTCGGTATTTCTACCCTACAAGGGTATTTCGGTAATTCTATCCTACAGGGGTATTTCGGTAGTTCTACCCTATAGAGGTATTTCAATAATTCTACCCTATAGGGGTATTTCGGTAATTCTACCTTACAGGGGTATTTCGGTAATTCTACAACTTATCCACTTGGGCCTACGGACCCATTGGGACCACATGGCCCATTTCAGCCCATGGCGGTCCGAAATAGCCGTCCTACTGCTAGAGTAATGAGAGATACACACCTGTTAGGAGACTGTAGTTAATCTGCGCTCCAAACACTCTTAGCTGTCGCCCAACCCAAACGAACACGTCACAAAGTGAAAGGTATCAGCCAAGAAGGGTATGCCTACTCTCCTCATGGTTTGCTCTATTTAAAGCAAGCTCTCCATCTACTCTTATGTTAGCTTCCCGATGTGGGATCCCTCCATCACTAGAGTTTAAAACCAACACCAACTCTTGCCGTCCCAACATAGCAAAATAATCAACCTTTGCATGCCAAGGGATTCGAACCAAAGTCCATTCACATACCAACTTACGCCACCACCACTAGGCAATCAACTCATTTGTGTCATAAACCAACACATTTAACTTTAAAGCGCACCTACTTGCTTCTAGATTTATTGAAAAGAAAAACCAAAATATATTGCAAGAGCCAAGACTTGAACCTTGGACCCCTTGCTTCCTCTATGGCGTCACTTCCTTGTCCCCTAAGTGGCGCCACCTTGCCACTACACCGCACTCCTTTTTGTGTCATCTTTTGCCCTTTTACTCTTAAAAGCCCAAACGCCAATTGCATCACTTGTTCATAAAATTAAAATTCCGAAGACTACCACAGATTTAACTTAAGTTTGGGCCTTCCAAAGGCCCACTAACCTACTAAAATATATATTTTAACCAACCAAAACACACACAAATTTTAAAAATCACAGAAACACCGAAAATGTGAAAATTTGGGCATTACACCTTTGCCCTGAATTGATGATTTGTTTGATCAGTTGAAAGGAGCTACTGTGTTTTCAGAAATAGATTTGAGATCGGGTTATTATCAACTGAGAGTGAAAGATTCTGATATTCTGAAGACTGCTTTCAAAACGAGGTACGGCAACTATGAATTTTTAGTTATGCCTTTCGAATTGACTAATGCGCCTGCTATCTTTATGGATTTGATGAATAGAATTTTCAGGTCGTATTTAGATCAATTTTTTGTAGTTTTTATTGATGACATGTTAATTTATTCACGTGATGAATCTGAGCATGCCGAACATCTGAGAATAGTGCTGCAAACTTTGCGAGATAAATAGTTGTATGCAAAATTCAGCAAGTGTTAGTTTTGGTTGCAAGAAGTTGGTTTCTTGGGTCATATTGTGTCAGCTTCTGGTATCCGAGTTGATCCAAGTAAAATTTTAGCTATTTTGGATTGGAAACCTCCAAGAAATGTTTCTGAAGTCTGCAGTTTTCTGGGACTTGTTGTATACTATAGAAGATTCGTAAAAGGTTTCTCGATGATTGTAACTCTATTGAAAAAATTGCTCTAGAAAGATGTGAAGTTTGAGTGGTCTAAAAAATGTCAAAACAGCTTTGATCAGTTGAAAGCCGTGTTGACTGAAGCTCCGGTATTGGTACAACCTAAATCGAGTAAAGAATTTGTGATTTATAGTGATGCTTCATTGATTGGTTTGGGGTGTGTTTCAATGCAAGAAGGGAAAGTTATAGCTTATGCATCGAGACAACTAAAGCCGCATGAAAAGAACTATCCGACTCACGACCTCGAGTTAGCTGCTATTGTGTTTGCTTTGAAGATTTGGCGTCACTATCTGTTTGGTGAGAAATGTCATGTGTTTTCTGATCATAAGAGTTTGAAGTATTTGATGACTTAGAAAGATTTGAATTTGCGACAGAGAAGATGGTTAGAATTGTTGAAAGATTACGAACTTGTGATTGATTATCACCCGGGAAAAGCAAATGTTGTTGCAGATGCTTTGAGTCAAAAATTGTTATTTGTTTTGTACTCATCTAGTTCTGTCTGATGATAGTTCATTTTTAGCTGAATTGAAAGCAAGACCTTTGTTTTTACAAAAAATTATTGAAGCTCAGAAAATTAATAATGAGTTTTAGCTAAACGAGCGCAATGTAATGTAGAGACTGATTCAGAATTCAGAGTTGATAAAGATAATTGTTTAAGATTTTGAGATAGAATTTGCATTTCGAGAAATCTCGAGTTAATTCAAATGATTCTGAGTGAAGCTCACAGTAGTCGGTTATCTGTGCATCTAGGCAATAATAAAATGTACAATGACTTGAAACAACATTATTGGTAGTTCGGAATGAAAATAGATATATCTGAATTTGTTTCTAAATGTTTGATTTGTTAGAAAGTTAAATCTGAACATCAAGTGCCGTCTGGGTTACTACAACCGATTATGATTCCAGAGTGGAAATGGGATCGAGTGACCATGGACTTTGTGTCAGGTTTACCTCTATCTCCGAGGAAGAAAGATGCCATTTGGGTTGTAGTTGATCGTTTGAAAAAATCAGCTCATTTTATTCCGGTTTGATATGATTATTCACTTGATAGATTAGCTAAATTATACATTTTTGATATAGTAAGATTGCATGGTGTGCCATTGTCTATAGTGTCGATAGAGATCCGAAATTCACGTCACGATTTTGGAAGAAATTGCAAGATGCTCTGGGTACTAAATTGCATTTTAGCACTGCTTATTATCCGCAAACAAATGGTCAATCTGAACAGATTATTCAGATATCGAGGATATGTTGAGATGTTGCATTCTTGAGTTTGAAGGACGAGGGAACAATACTTACCTTTGATTGAATTTGCTTATAATAACAGTTTTTAGTCGAGCATCAAAATGACACCATACAAAGCTTTATATGGTCGTAAATGCCGTACACCTTTATATTGGGCAGAGCTCAGTGAAAATAAGATTCACGGGGTTGATTTGATAAGGGAAACTGAACAGAAAGTGAAAGTGATCCGAGATAGTTTGAAAGCAGCTTCTGATCATCAAAAATCATATTCAAATTTGAAAAGAAAAGATATTGAGTTTGATGTCGGTGAGAAAGTGTTTTTGAAAGTGTCTCCATGGAAGAAAGTGCTTCAATTTGGTAGAAAAGGCAAATTGAGTTCGAGATTTATCGGGCCATATGAAATTATCAAGCGTATTGGGCCGATTGCATATAGATTGTTGTTACCACCAGAGCTAGAAAAAATTCATAATGTATTTCACGTATTGATGCTTCGATGATATAGATCTGATCCTTCGCATGTAATTCCTTCATCTGAGATTGAAATTCGGTCTGATATGACTTACGAAGAAAAGCCGATTCGAATCTTAGCTCGAGAAGTTAAAGAGTTACATAATAAGAAGATTCCATTAGTTAAAGTGATGTGGCATCGACATGGTATTAAAGAGGCAACGTGGGCCCTGAAGATTCTATGAAACAATAATATCCAAATCTGTTTAATGGTAAGATTTTCGGGAACGAAAATCCCTAAGGGGGAGAATTGTAACAGTCTAATTTTGACCTTAGTCGAAATAGTGGTTTTGGGACCATAAATCTAAGTTAGAAAAATATTTTTATATTAATTTCTGTGTCTATGATATGTAAATTGATATGTGTGAATGTTTCGTGCTAAAATTTAACTGTTTGTGTGCTTAATTTGCAAAAAGGACCTAATCGCATAAAATGTAAAAGCTGTGTCCTAGATGTTAAAGTACTTATTTGAGTTGGCTTTATATGTGAAAGGTCCTTATGTGGTTATTTGACCATTGGAAGTTTGAATGGTCATAAAAGGACATGTGTTAGGTGAAATTATAATAGTTTAATAAAGGTTATAATGGTCAAATGTTTAATAAAGTAATATATGTTATAACAAAACAAGAAAATAGGCATTATATGCCTTGTTTGTACCGAAAATTGAAGAACAAAAAGAAAAGATCAAGAATTCTAGTGTTTGGCTAGTCAGAAGCTTAAATCGTGTATGTTTTTGCTTCGATTTTTGATAATTTCTATGTTTTTGTGATCGTTGCTAAGTGTACTATAAAGCCCATGTCTCAATTTCTGATTTTGTGATGATTTGAAAATATGTCATGGATGAAATCATGAGTTTTGTGTTGTTAAATTGTGAAATATGAAAGCTTGATTTTTACATGTTTTGTCTTTGGATTTTAGTTGGATTTGAGCAAATTTGGGCTAAATTGTGAAATGTTATTTTGAAGGACTAAAATGTGAAATAAATGGAATGTGTGGACTAGTATGAGTACTAGGAGAATTCGACCAAGCATAAGTTTATGAAAATTATGTGTATTTTTTGATTTTGTGAATTAGGGACTAACGTGTCAAAATGTGAAAGTATGAGGGTTAAATTATAAAATGCCCTAAATATGTGTTTATAGATTGAATTGAATTAATTGGTGAATAAAAGAGTTAATTTTGAAAACATATAGATCAAGAAAGGAGGAATTCAGACTTAGATCGAGGAAAGTCGAAGGTTATCGAATAGATAGTCTGAGTCGACAAATTCTGAGTACGAGGTAAGTTCGTACTTAAAATGTAATGTTAAGTAAGTTTTGATGCCTTTATTCTACATGAGTTGTATATAATTGAATTGGATAATATGGTGATGAATCGGAAGCTTTGGCACTAAGTGTGTGATTTAAACTAGCTTTGGCACTAATTGTGCGATTTAACTAGCTACGGCTACTTGAGGCACTAAGTGTGCAATACTGACTTAGTCTCAGTTATTCGAGATGGCACTAAGTGTGCGGAAATATCTAGCTTCAGCTAACCTTATAGCACTAAGTGTGCTTTTGTGTAAAACACGAATAACTTATGGAAGGTCTTATAACATTCATCATGAGGTAAGTACACAAGTGAATAAGTAAGGGAAGCTTCAGGTATGTATAATGCCTAAGTGGTAGATGATGTTATGTATATGAATCATTGAGTCGATATAGTTATATGGATTAAAATTGTGCAAATACTCATAGGTTATCATTTTATGTTTATATACTATGAATGTTTTGAGTACGAGCTTACTAAGCTTTTGAAAGCTTACTCTATGCGATTACTATCTGTTTTACAGTTATCGTAGCTACTGAAGGCTGGGGGATTGTGACAGCCCTAAATTGACCCTAGTCGGAGAGTGGTTTCGGGACCACGAAACTGAGTCTTACAAATAATTAAAGATTATATTCTGTGTTTTTTATGTGCGTAAATGCTTGCGTGATAGTTCCATACTTTAATTTGGTTAGTGTATGTGAAATTTATTAGTAGGGACTTATGTGAGACAATTTAGAAATATGCTAGGCAAGTGTTCAAGTGGCCTATTAATATATGTGGAAAAGTGATTGTCCTTGCATGTCAAATTAGCCAAATTAAAGCATAGTGGCCGGCCATGCTATGGGTGGAAACATGTCACAAACATGTTAGGTTAGTGATGTATGTTAGGAAAAATAAAATAATGAGCATGGTAATTAAATAATGAAAGGGAGGAGTGATGAAAAAAAATGGTCTCATCCATGCCCCCCCCTTTGCCGTGAATGGAAGAAAGAAAACAAAGAAAAAAAAATGTGTGTTCATCCTTGAACATCTTTGACCGAAATTCAAAAGGAAAGAAAGGAGGAAATGTTGAAGAGGTTCGGCCATGCATGTAACTAGGCTAAGGTATGTTTGAGGTTGCTCCATGAGATACATGTATATTTTAGTAGTTAGCTTGAGTTCTAACTAGCCTATGGTTCAAATCTTTACTATGTCATGGAGATGATATTCGGCTAAGGTGGATTTGTGTTGATATCATTTGCATGCTAAAAGTGAAGCTTTGTAATGGTGCATGTGATGGTGGATTGATGATTCTTGAATCTTCTTTTTAGCATTTTTGAGTGAGACATTAAGTTCTTTGTTTAACCATGACCAAAAATTGAAATGGTATGGTGTTGTGATGCATTCGGCCATGGTAGGAAGTAGAAGGGAAAATATGGTTGTTGTTAGATGAAGTAGAGTATAACGAATGAGCACATATGTGCATTAGTTGCTAGATGGAGAAGAATCAGCTAGCAAGTTGTGTGCTAAGGCCGAATATAATTTTTGTATATTAATGAGTAATGCATGTGTTGAATTGATGGAAAGGGAGAGGATGCTTTACTAGTGTATATATGTGTATGGGCCAAGTTTTGAACTTGAAACAAAATGGTGTTTAGTCAATACAAGTGACCATACTTGTAGAATGTATTGAGTGTTGCAATCGGCCTCAACATAGACATGTATGTTCGGCCACATGAATGAGTACATAAGTTGATGTGTATGTTCGGCCATAGGTAAGCATATTGATGGCTTTATCTTGACTTAGAAAATTAGGCTAAGGGGAATATTAGCTAATATGTTGAATTCGATTCGTGATTTCGTACATATGTGACTCTAATGTCTAATGTATATATGGACTAAGTACCTTGAGGTTCTCTTTTGATGTTCAAATGAATTGTGTTAAATTGCTTAATGTGATTAAAAATGCGCATGACCATTGTGTATTTGAGCTAAAGGGTGGCCATATGACCTATTAAACTCCTTGTCATATTCGGCCATAAGCTAGCATAATGAGACTTTAATAAGTTAAATTTGTTTGAATTAGCTCAAGAGCTTAGAGGACCACAGTTGGATAAGGGGAAGGAAAAAGTTATCGAATAGCCGCCGAAATCGTTCGACCACATCCGAGGTAAGTTTTCGAGTAATGGAACTTAGATTATGATTTGATTAGATCATGTTTTAAGCAAATCAAAATCATGCTCTTTGTATGTGGCTATTGAGCCGAAATTTCAAGTGTGATAAGTGTCTTGTGTTTGAGCTTTGGTAATGAAAATGAAATACGGATGTGTCATGATCTATTGATAAATGTACATGGTTATTCGAATGATGTCCGGGATAAGTCCCGAAGGCTTTGTGCTAAGTGACTATATCCGGACAAAGATCCGAAGGCATTTGTGCGAGTTACTAATTCCGGGCTAAGCCCGAAGGCATTGGTGCGAGTCACTAAATCCGGGTTAAGTCCCGAAGGCATTTGTGCGAGTTACTATAACCGGACTATGTCCCGAAGGCATTTGAACGAGTAGCTATATCCGGTTAAATTCTGAAGGTACGTGATTCGGGAACGAGCAATCTTGCTGTAAAAATTTCAGTTAATACGCTTGAAAAATCCCAACAATGAGGTATGTTTCGTATGTGCATTGGAATAGTTGATTCCCTTCGAATAATATTCGCTCAGTCGAGTAATGAGCTTCCGGTATTTGGCTAAGATGATCCCTTATGTATGAATATAGGGGTTGGAATGTGAAGTAGGAATGATTTGAGAAAATGTATATATGGAATTATCCGTTTAGTTATATGAATGTTATACTTCTGATGTGCTTAAAATCTTTGCTCAAAACTTACTAAGCATTTAATGCTTACTCCGTTTCTTTGATTCTCTGTTTTATAGAATTTGGTTCTTCAGCTATCGGACTCGGGATTTTGAAGTCAAAGTCGCCCACACTATCAAAGCTCCTTTTGGTATACTTTTGGTTGAACTTTGAAATGGCATGTATAGGACTACCCTTTTGTTGTTGGTCATGAACCCTTCGGTTTTGTGTAAATTTGGATAGCCATGCGAAAATGGCTTAATTATACTTTGATCATAGCATTATAATCGTTTTGTATGTTGTCCGTCGAGAGGTATGGAAATGTTGGTAACGGTTAGCCATGGGAATGGTTATTCATGATCACTTTTGGTATATGTATGACAAACTCTAGTTGATCCATGGAGGATCATGAAATAGGTAAAGTTTACCTTAAAAATAGATGCTGGCAGCAGCAGTGATGTGGATGTGAAAAATCACTAAAAATAGTAGGAATGGAATTAAATAGTGAATAAATTATGTAATCGAACCTTGATGAATCTATTTTCATAGGAAAGTAACAAAACTTTCATATGAACAGTATATTATGAGATGTTAAAGTTTTCGTGAGACAGGGTCAGAACGGTTTCTGGATCCCCTGATCTGACTTTGGAAATTCATTATAAATTAACCAGAGACATTTAGAAGTCATGCTATATATGTATAGATTCCTTTTTGAGTCTAGTTCCTATAGAAATAAACGGCATCAGTATTGAAGCCCTGTACAGGGAAATATCAAAATCGTAATGCATGAAGGTCAGTGTAGTCGCACCCTGTAACAGGGGAGAATTTAACTAATAAACTGTACTAATTGACCCGACCAAAAATTCTAGAAAAAAAATCTGTAGATGGATATATGAGTCTAGTTTCAGGGAAAAATTACGAAACTGATTTTTGAGTTTTGGAACTCAAGATATGATTTTTAAGGTGACAGTGACGCAGTTAGCCAACTGCCTAGAAATTTTTAAAATGGACTGTGAAAGTAAATGAATTAAGTCGGTTAGCACCTCGTGTTCGACTCCGGCAACGGTCTCGGGTACGGGGTGTTACAATTAAATTGGTATCAGAGCTACTGTTTAGTCGATTCTAGGACTACCGTAATACGTTTGGGTCTAGCTATACATGCCATTATGTGATTATTTGATAGTGTGGTGATTTCTGACAATTGAAAATGTGTTTATTATAGTAATGGATCCCGATCCCGACCGAGCGGTAGCTGATGATCTTGAGAGTGTAGCGCCTGCTCCCGCACAAGGGACAGCGCCGGCGGACTCTCAACCTAATGCTAGTAATCCGAACGATGAAGCTAGACAAGCTTTCTATAGCGTGATGAATGATTGGTTCAACCAATACATTCGAACTAATATGGATGTTCCACAACCTCCATTCCCGACAAATACCACCCCCGCACCTACAATACCTCCGGTAACTGACCAAATAAGGTCAAATAAGCCCCTAGTTGACAGAATCCAAAAACACGGGGCTACTGAATTTAAAGCTACGGACAGCGATGATGCCGAGCAAGCTGAATTTTGGTTGGACAACACTATCCGGGTACTCGATGAGCTATCTTGCACACCCGATGAGTGCCTAAAGTGTACCATCTTCTTGCTACGTGATTCTGCCTACTATTGGTGGAATACGTTGACTTCTGTTGTGCCTAGAGAGCAAGTAACTTGGGAGTTTTTCCAAACCGAGTTTCGGAAAAAGTATATCAGTCAGAGGTTTATGGATCAAAAACAGAAGGAATTTCTTGAACTTAAACAAGGTTCCATGTCGGTTACCGACTATGAACGAAAATTTGTAAGGCTTAGCCGGTACGCACGAGAATGCATTTCCTCAGAAGTCGTAATGTGTAAACGTTTCGAGGATGGATTGAATGATGATATAAAGCTGTATGTTGGCATATTGGAAATCCGAGAATTTGTGGTACTTATCGAGTGAGCTTGCAAAGCCGAGGAGCTCAGTATGGAGAAAAGAAAAGCTGATATGGGAGCAAAGGAGTTTCGTAAGAGGTCTTCGGGGAGGCCCTTTCAACAGTCATCGAAGAAGTTTAGAGATGATTTGGGCCGATCTAGAGACACATTGGGTTTTTCTAGACGAGACCATGATCGACCCCCTGTGAGTGCACGAGTCACTTCGGTCGCCAGTGTTAGAAATGATCGTCGAGACAGAACGGAGTGTCGTTATTGCGGTAAATGGCACTCGGGGAGCTGTAGATTCCATGACCGCTCCTGTTACAAGTGCGGGTCAACCGACCACTTTATCAAAGATTGCCCGAGGTTGTCTGAACAGAATGCAAATCAGAGTGGGAAACCGGGTGCTACCACTGCTCGGGGTAGACCATCTAGAAATACAGGCAATGCTAGCGGTGGTCAGAGAGGATCTAGAGATGCTGCGACCAGATCTGAGGCTCGTGCTCCTGCTAGGGCTTATGCTATTCGCGCACGTGAGGATGCTTCCTCGCCAGATGTTATTACCGGTACTTTTACTCTCTTTGATACTAATGTGATTGCTTTGATTGACCCTGGTTCTACCCATTCTTATATATGTGAAACCTTAGCATCCAGTAAGACTTTACCTATTGAGTCTACTGAGTTCGTAATTCGGGTGTTAAATCCCTTGGGTCGTTACGTGCATGTCGACAAAGTGTGTAAGAAATGTCCCCTAGTAATTTGAGGTTCCTGTTTTCTGGCGGACTTGATGCTTTTGCCGTTTGATGAATTTGATGTTATCCTCAGTTTAGATTTTTTGACTGTGCATGATGCGGTTGTAAATTGCAAAAGCAAGACTATTGATTTGAGGTGCGCAAATAATGAGATAATCCGAGTTAAGACTACGGGCTTAAAGGGGTTTCCAACTGTAATATCATCAATGTTGGCTCAGAAATATGTAAGAAAGGGGTGCGAAGCATACCTTGCGTATGTACTTGATGACAAAGAGTTAGAAAGGAAACCCGAATCTGTGTCGGTGGTTTGTGAATACCCGGATGTTTTTCCTGAAGAATTACCGGGTTTACCACCTGTTCGGGAGGTAGAGTTTGGTATTGAGCTTGTGCCTGGGACTACGCCGATTTCGATAGCTTCGTATCGTATGGCACCAACCGAGTTAAAAGAGTTGAAAGCTCAGTTGCAAGAATTGATGGATAGAGGTTTCGCTCAACCAAGTTTCTCACCTTGGGGTGCACCAGTATTGTTTGTGAAAAGAAGGACGGAACCATGAGGTTGTGCATCGACTATCGTCAGCTGAATAAAGTGACAATAAAGAATAAATATCCGTTACCGCGTATTGATGATTTGTTTGATCAACTAAAGGGAGCCTCAGTGTTTTCAAAGATAGATTTGAGATCAGGTTATTACCAGTTGCGAATTCGAGATTCGGATATACCCAAAACTGCTTTCAGAACGAGATACGGTCACTACGAATTCTTTGTGATGCCATTTGGGCTCTCTAATGCCCCTGCGGTATTTATGGATTTGATGAATCGGATCTTTAGACCGTATTTGGATGGGTTTGTAGTTGTGTTTATCGATGATATTTTGGTCTATTCGAGAAATGAAACCGATCATGCTGAACACCTGGGATTAGTGTTGCAAATTTTACGGGATAAGCAGTTATATGCTAAGTTCAGTAAGTGTGAGTTCTGGTTAAGAGAGGTTAGCTTCTTGGGCCATGTGGTATCCGCATCGGGTATTCGCGTTGACCCGAACAAGATTTCAGCCATACTTAATTGGAAGCCTCCGAGAGATATTACTGAGGTTCGGAGCTTTTTGGGACTTGCGGTTACTACCGACGGTTTGTAAAATGTTTCTCGATGATAGCCACACCCATGACGAAGCTACTTCAAAAAGATGTTAAGTTCGAATGGACGGAAAAATGTCAGAAAAGTTTTGATCAACTGAAAACTTATTTGACTGAAGCTCCAATTCTAGTGCAGCCCGAATTAGGCAAAGAGTTTATCATTTATAGTGATGCCTCCCTACTTGGGTTGGGTTGCGTATTGATGCAAGAAGGTCGAGTTGTGGCCTATGCGTCGAGACAACTGAAGCCACATGAGAAAAATTATTCGACCCATAATCTCGAACTAGCTGCCATCGTATTCGCTTTGAAAATATGGCGACACTACTTATTTGGGGAGAAGTGCCATGTCTATTCGGATCACAAAAGTCTCAAATATTTGATGACTCAAAGAGACTTGAATCTGCGACAAAGACGTTGGCTCGAGTTGTTAAAGGATTATGAGCTTGTCATTGACTATCACCCGAGAAAGGCTAATGTGGTTGCGGATGCCTTAAGTCGTAAATCACTGTTTCTTTACGAGCGATGAATGTACACTTGTCCATTCTATCCGACAATGTGTTAGTGGCAGAATTAAAGGCCAAACCATTATTGATTCATCAAATTCGTGAAGCTCAGAAATTGATGATGAATTGGTTGCAAAACGGGCTGAATGTGTCCGAATGTGGAATCAGAGTTTCAATTGATGATGAGATTGTTTGAGGTTAGAAATCGGTTGTGTGTTCAAGAATTCAGAACTCATTTCGATGATTCTGAACGAAGTCATTGTAGCCGAATGTCAATTCACCCGGGGAGTACGAAATGTACCACGACCTAAGACGTCATTTTGGTGGCATGGTATGAAACGAGACATTTCGATTTTGTCTCGAAGTGCTTAGTATGTCAACAAGTGAAGGCGGAACATCAAGTGCTACGGGTTTACTCCAGCCGATCATGATACCTGAATGGAAATGGATCGAGTCACGATGGATTTCGTATCTGGGTTGCCAGTATCGCAAGTAAGAAAGATGTGATTTGGGTTGTTGTGGATAGATTGACTAAGTCGGCTCACTTTATCCCCGTACGCACGGATTTTTCATTGGATAAACTAGCTGAATTGTATGTTTCTCAGATTGTAATATTACACGGGGTACCGATTTTTATTGTGCCAGATAGAGATCCAAGGTTCACCTCGCGATTTTGGAAGAAATTTCAAGAAGCTTTGGGTACCAAGCTGCATTTTAGCACCGCTTTTCATCCACAAACCGATGGTCAATTCGAGCGGATAATTCAGATACTTGAGGATATGTTGAGATGTTGCATCCTCGAGTTTAGTGGTTCGTGGGAGGGTATTTACCTTTGATTGAATTCGCTTACAACAATAGTTTTCAATCAAGTATTAAGATGGCACCTTACGAGGCTTTGTAGGGCGTAAATGCCGTACGCCATTGTTTTGGACCGAGCTCGGTGAAAGCAAAATTTTCGGAGTGGATTTGATTAAAGATGCTGAACAGAAAGTAAAAATAATTCGTGAAAGTCTGAAGGCAGCATCAGATCGTCAGAAGTCGTATGCGGATTTAAAACGAAGAGATATTGAGTATCAGGTGGGAGACAAAGTGTTTCTTAAGGTATCGCCTTGGAAGAAGATACTCAGATTTGGCCGAAAGGGCAAATTGAGTCCGAGATTCATTGGGCCGTATGAGATCTCCGAACGAGTTGGCCCAGTTGCATATAGGTTGCTTTTACCCCCTGAACTCGAAAGGATCCACAACGTTTTTCATGTTTCGATGCTTCGACGTTACAGATCCGATCCTTCGCACGTAATAAACCCCTCCGAGGTCGAAATTCAAGCCGATATGAGTTATGAAGAAGAACCGATTCGTATCCTAGCTCGTGAAGTGAAAGAGTTGCGAAACAAAAGGGTTCCGTTAGTAAAGGTGTTATGGCTCAAACACGGAGTCGAAGAAGCTACTTGGGAAACCGAGAACTCTATGAGAGAATGATACCCAACCTATTTACCGGTAAGATTTTTGGGGACGAAATTTCTTAAGTGGGGAGAGTTGTGACAGCCCTAAATTGACCTAGTCGGAGAGTGGTTTCGGGACCACGAAACCGAGTCTTATAAATAATTAAAGATTATATTCTGTGTTTTGATGTGCGTAAATGCTTGTGTGATAGTTCCATACTTTAATTTGGTCAGTGTATGTGAAATTTATTGTAGGGACTTATGTGAGACAATTTAGAAATATGCTAGGCAAGTGTTCAAGTGGCCTATTAATATATGTGGGAAAGTGATTGTCCTTGCATGTCAAATTAGCCAAATTAAAGCATAGTGGCCGGCCATGCTATGGGTGGAAACATGTCACAAACATGTTAGGTTAGTGATGTATGTTAGGAAAAATAAAATAATGAGCATGGTAATTAAATAATGAAAGGGAGGAGTGATGAAAAAAATGGTCTCATCCATGCCCCCTTTGCCGTGAATGGAAGAAAGAAAACAAAAAAAAAATGTGTGTTCATCCTTGAACATCTTTGACCGAAATTCAAAAGGAAAGAAAGGAGGAAATGTTGAAGAGGTTCGCCATGCATGTAACTAGGCTAAGGTATGTTTGAGGTTGCTCCATGAGATTCATGTATATTTTAGTAGTTAGCTTGAGTTCTAACTAGCCCATGGTTCAAATCTTTACTATGTCATGGAGATGATATTCGGCTAAGGTGGATTTGTGTTGATATCATTTGCATGCTAAAAGTGAAGCTTTGTAATGGTGCATGTGATGGTGGATTGATGATTCTTGAATCTTCTTTTTAGCATTTTTGAGTGAGACATTAAGTTCTTTGTTTAACCATGACCAAAAATTGAAATGGTATGGTGTTGTGATGCATTCGGCCATGGTAGGAAGTAGAAGGGAAAATATGGTTGTTGTAGATGAAGTAGAGTCTAACAAATGAGCACATATGTGCATTAGTTGCTAGATGGAGAAGAATCAGCTAGCAAGTTGTGTGCTAAGGCCGAATATAATTTTTGTATATTAATGAGTAATGCATGTGTTGAATTGATGGAAAGGGAGAGGATGCTTTACTAGTGTATATATGTGTATGGGCCAAGTTTTGAACTTGAAACAAAATGGTGTTTAGTCAATACAAGTGACCATACTTGTAGAATGTATTGAGTGTTGCAATCGGCCTCAACATAGACATGTATGTTCGGCCACATGAATGAGTACATAAGTTGATGTGTATGTTCGGCCATAGGTAAGCATATTGATGGCTTTATCTTGACTTAGAAAATTCGCTAAGGGGAATATTAGCTAATATGTTGATTCGATTCGTGATTTCGTACATATGTGACTCTAATGTCTAATGTATATATGGACTAAGTACCTTGAGGTTCTCTTTTGATGTTCAAATGAATTGTGTTAAATTGCTTAATGTGATTAAAAATGCGCATGACCATTGTGTATTTGAGCTAAAGGGTGGCCATATGACCTATTAAACTCCTTGTCATATTCGGCATAAGCTAGCATAATGAGACTTTAATAAGTTAAATTTGTTTGAATTAGCTCAAGAGCTTAGAGGACCACAGTTGGATAAGGGGAAGGAAAAAGTTATCGAATAGCCGCCGAAATCGTTCGACCACATCCGAGGTAAGTTTTCGAGTAATGGAACTTAGATTATGATTTGATTAGATCATGTTTTAAGCAAATCAAATCATGCTCTTTTATGTGGCTATTGAGCCGAAATTCAAGTGTGATAAGTGTCTTGTGTTTGAGCTTTGGTAATGAAATGAAATACGGATGTGTCATGATTTTGTATGTCATGGTTTTCGATGATGTCGGCTAATCCGAAGGCTTTTGCTAGTGCTTTCGCTAAGATCGAAGCATTTGTGCGGTTACTAATTCGGGCTAAGCCAGCATTGGTGCGAGTACTAATCGGTTAAGTCGAGGCATTTGTGCGAGTTACTATAACCGGGCTATGTCCCGAAGGCATTTGAACGAGTAGCTATATCCGGTTAAATTTCAAGGTACGCGATTCGGGAACGAGCGATCTTGCTGTAAAAATTTCAGTTAATACACTTGAAAAATCCCAACAATGAGGTATGTTTCGTATGTGCATTGGAATAGTTGATTCCCTTCGAATAATATTCGCTCAGTCGAGTAATGAGCTTCCGGTATTTGGCTAGATGATCCCTTATGTATGAATATAGGGTTGGAATGTGAAGTAGGAATGATTTGAGAAAATGTATATATGGAATTATCCGTTTAGTTATATGAATGCTATACTTCTGATGTGCTTAAATCTTTGCTCAAACTTACTAAGCATTTAATGCTTACTCCGTTTCTTTGATTCTCTGTTTTATAGATTTTGGTTCTTCAGCTATCGGACTCGGGATTTTGAAGTCGAAGTCGCCCACACTATCAAAGCTCATTTTGGTATACTTTTGGTTGAACTTTGAAATGGCATGTATAGGACTACCCTTTTGTTGTTGGTCATGAACCCTTCGGTTTTGTGTAAATTTGGATAGCCATGCGAAAATGGCTTAATTATACTTTGATCATAGCATTATAATCGTTTTGTATGTTGTCCGTCGAGAGGTATGGAAATGTTGGTAACGGTTAGCCATGGGAATGGTTATTCATGATCACTTTTGGTATATGTATGACAAACTCTAGTTGATCCATGGAGGATCATGAAATAGGTAAAGTTTACCTTAAAAATAGATGCTGGCAGCAGCAGTGATGGGATGTGAAAAATCACTAAAAATAGTAGGAATGGAATTAAATAGTGAATAATTATGTAATCGAACCTTGATGAATCTATTTTCAGAGAAGTAACGAAACGTTCATATGAACAGTATATTATGAGATGTCAAAGCTTTCGTGAGACAGGGCCAGAACGGTTTCTGGATCCCTGATCTGATTTTGGAAATTCATTATAAATTAACCAGAGTATTTAGAAGTCATGCTATATATTATAGATTCCTTTTGAGTCTAGTTTCTATAGAAATAAACGGCATCAGTATTGAAGCCCTGTACAGGAGATATCGAAATCGTAATGCATGAAGGTCAGTGTAGTCGACCCTGTAACAGGGAGACTTTAACTAATAAACTGTACTAATTGACCACAAAATTCTAGAAAAAATCTGTAGATGGCATATGAGTCTAGTTTCAGGAAAAATTACGAACTATTTTGAGTTTTGGAATCAGATATGATTTTTAAGGTGACAGTGACACAGTTAGCAATGCTGGAAATTTTTAATGGACTGTGATAATGATTATCGTACTTGTTCATGATCTGGTGTGTACGATAGTCGATTCATAGATCCATGGACATGTTTTGGTAGGTGTAAGGCTAGTAGTTGTGGAGTATGTTTTATGATGTATATAGTTAGCCATGAGATTTTGGCTAATTTGTGTTTGAACTCATATTTGATATGGCTTATGATATTTGATGTTAATTTGCAACTATGTATGTGTTAATTGGATAAAGAAGAAAGTAAGTTTGATGAGTTCTTAGTATGAGAATGAATGATGTATGTTTTAGAATAAAGAATGGTTGATTGGATTTTACATATATGCTTGTTTCCTTGTTGTAGGTTGACCCATATGGGTGGCAAGATGGCTTAAACCAAGCCTGCATTGTGCACACAATCAGGGGATATGGGCATGCCTTGCGGCCGTGTAAGAAAAACAGTATTCTATTAAGATCACACGGCCTTGACACACGGGCGTGTCATATGGTAGTGGGCTAAAGGTCAGTAGCTAGCTAAATATCACACAGCCTTAGAACACGGGCGTGCCTATTGGCCGTGGGTGGAAAGTCAGTATGGTTACCCCTATTGGTACGGCTGGTTCACATGGGTGTGCCTGATACCCGTGTAAGGCACAAGGTCTGGTCACACGGGCGTGTGACCTTATAGAATAGGAAAATTTCTAAGTGTGAAAGTTGTGAAATGTTCAGTTTAGTCCGACTACTTTCTTAATGCATGTTTAAGGTCTCATTGACCTAAGAAAGGGATTATGTTGATGTTTGACTATGATGTATGATGTTTTTGAAATGAATGAGAAGTGTTTTCGATATGTTTGGTAATGTCGCTTAACCCTAGTCCGGCGATGGATCATGTTAGGGGTGTTACAACAAGAGATTTGAAGATGCTTGAATGAAAATATTCGATTTTAGTTGGAATTCTGGAATTAATGAGTTTGTGGTACTTGTCGAGCGGGCATGCAAAGCTAAAGAACTCGAGAAAGAGAAAAGAAAAACGTATGTTTAAAGCTGAGATTTAAGAAAAGATCATCGAATAAGTCATTTATTTAGCATCAAAGAAATTCCAAGATGATTTTAGCCGTTCAAAGGCTACTGCAGGTTATTCTAGACGTGATTGAGACAGACCACCTGTGAGTTCAAAAGCTACATCAGTAGCTAGTGTTGGTAATATCAGGCTATCACCTGAGGCAAGCATTGCTGTAAATGACATCCTAGCAATTGTAGATTGAATGATCGAGCTTGTTTAAATGTGGATCAATGGATCCTTATTCGTGATGCCTGAGTTAGCTAAGCAAAATAGTGCAGATACAAGACCGAGCAACATGTCAGCTCAAGGTAGAGACCCAAAAAACAGGTAATGTGAGGGCAGCAGAGGGGAACTAAAGACACTATTGTTAGATCTGAGGTCTGCACCTGCAGAGCTTATGCATTCGGTCGTGAGAGCTTGTCTCTGATGTCTTCGTTCTTCTCTCTCTATGATACTACTATATTTGCATTGATAGATCCAGGGTTGACTCATTCTCACATATCGAAACTTTAGTA